>NC_052156.1:117897777-118001594 GCF_902713615.1 Scyliorhinus canicula | reverse complement strand
TTCGCCCCCTCCTCTGCACGCCGCTGCCCCTACCCCAACCCCCTCCCCTCACCACCCCTACCCCCTTCACCACCCCTACCCCCACTCCAACGCCGCACCCACCCCCCACTAACGCCGCACCCCCCCCCCCCACTAACGGAGGAAGGAAGGGGGGGGAGGAGGAAGGAAGGGGGGGGAGGAGGAAGGAAGGGGGGGGAGGAGGAAGGAAGGGGGGGGGAGGAGGAGAGAGGGGGGGGTGTGGGTACCGGCCTTCAGAGGGAGGGGGACGGGGTGTGTGTTGCGGCGTTGAGGGTGGGGGGTTGCGGCGTTGAGGGGGGGGGGGGACCCGGCGTTGAGGGGGGGGGGACCCGGCATTGAGGGGGGGGGGGAGACCGGCGTTGAGGGGGGGGGGGGGAGACCCGGCGTTGAGAGGGGGGGGGGACCCGGCGTTGAGGGAGGGGGGGGACCCGGCGTGGAGGGGGGGGGGGGACCCGGCGTTGAGGGGGGGGGTGGGACCCGGCGTTGCGAGAGATGGGGGGTGGCGTTGGAGGGGGGTATGGGTGGTGGGGAGGGGGGTAGGGGCGTGGGAGGGAGGTAGGGGTGGTGAGGGGGGGATGGTTAGGGTAGGGGGCAGCGGCGTACATGGGGGGGGCGACGGTGCGTTGGCCCCGGGCATCCGTCGCCCCCCCCTCTCTGCCCGCCGCTGCCCCCAAACCCCCCCGATGCCGCAACCCACCCCCCCGATGGCCGCAACCCCCCCGATGGCCGCAACCCCCCGATGGCCGCAACCCCCCCGATGGCCGCAACCCCCCCGATGGCCGCAACCCCCCCGATGGCCGCACCCCCCGATGGCCGCAACCCACTCCCCCGATGGCCGCAACCCCCCCCGATGGCCGCAACCCACTCCCCCGATGGCCGCAACCCCCCCGATGGCCGCAACCCACCCCCCGATGGCCGCAACCCACCCCCCCGATGGCCGCAACCCACCCCCCCCATGCCGCAACCCCCCCCCCCCATGCCGCAACCCACCCCCCCCATGCCGCAACCCACCCCCCCCATGCCGCAACCCACCCCCCCCATGCCGCAACCCACCCCCCCCATGCCCGCAACCCACCCCCCCCATGCCGCAACCCACCCCCCCCCCCCCATGCCGCAACCCACCCCCCCCCCAATGCCGCAACCCACCCCCGACACTGAACGGCGTCAACCATCATCAATGGTTGACGCCGTTTTAAATCAACTGTGATTTTCGCCGACGTGACCCGTGGCCACGTCGGCGGGACTTCGGCCCATCCGGGCCGGAGATTTAAGGTCAGTGCAAATAAAATGAAATCCCGCCGGCGCCAGCTGTTTTCACAGGCTGCCGGCGGGATTTGCACAACGCCGGTTTTTTACCGGCGGGAGAATTCGAAAACCTGCGGGAGCGGAAATAACGCCGCTTCCCGCCAATTCTCCGACCCTGCGTGGGGTCGGAGAATCCCGCCCCAGGTTGCAGTCAGAGCCTGATGCTCTGAAAATATATGGGAAAATTCCGCCCATTGTCTCAGACCTAAACTACACTTCTCTTGACTACAATGTTTAATACCTTTAGATGGCTGCCTTATTGGGGCGAACGTTGTAAGAGCGGCAGTAGACAAAATGCAGACTTGGAATGTAATACAGGCATAAATACCATTAAAATGTACATCTTGATGATATTTCATTTTTCATAAGAACATAAGAACAAGGAGCAGGAGTAGGCCATCTGGCCCCTCGAGCCTGCTCCGCCATTCAATGAGATCATGGCTAATCTTTTGTGGACTCAACTCCACTTTCCCGCCCGAACGCCATAACCCTTTATTCTTCAGAAAACTATCTATCTTTATCATGAAAACATTGAATGAAGGAGCCTCAACTGCTTCACTGGCACTATCGATTCACAACCCTTTGGGTGAAGAGGTTCCTCCTAAGCTCAGTCCTAAATCTACTTCCCCTTATTTTGAGGCTATGCCCCCTAGTTCTGCTTTCATCCGCCAGTGGATGAACATCGAATTGTTCAGCTTCGTATCCAAATTACTCCTGCTGCAGAGTGTATTAAATCGTAAAATTTACCTCTTTGCTGAGCTTCAAGAATAATACTGCAAGTGGTGGTGGGGGGGGGGGGGGGGGGAAAGAGAGAGAGAGAGAGAGAGAGAGAGAGAGGCACAGAAATAATTAGCCTAGTTCCAGTATGGGCAGATGATCTACTCGACTAAATTGCAACCTACCTGCCCCACTAAGTAGCATAGGTAGAGGTTACTCTCTTGGGCTTCTTGCTGGGCCATTTCCTTTCACCTATGTCCCCTTCCCCATAATACTCACAGTTTCTTGCCATCTGCTCCCAGCTTCTTGCTGACTGCGGCTTCTGAACAAGCGAAGAATGTTAGCCAAGCTCTTGGACTTTGATAACCTTATAACCCTCAAAGGCTGTTCTGAATGAAAAAGTGGATCACCGCAACAGCAAATTGTGTCTGACTCAGTTGGACTGGCCATGGCCACATACGGCTGCTTGTATTTGCATCAGAAATTAGATTTTAAAAATATTGAAAAGAATACACAAGTTACCTGGCAGCATAATCTGCAGGTGATTGTTTCACTCTTAGGCTGGGAGGCCTAGTCACTGGTGGAATTTTCCCACAACCTTTGAATAACTGTGTGCATCACAACAACTGTGTGTCATCAAAGGAAAAAAAACTAGGCAAAGATTACAGCATTGTTTCCCTAATTGAGGGTTGTGCTCAAGAAGTTTGATTGTAGGTTTATATGAGTTCCTGGTGTTTACTATGTTGCAACAATGTCTGCATACTCAAATAACTTCATTGTCTTTGAGAAGTCCTCAGGTTGTGAAAGATACTGTATAAATGCAGGCCTTTAAAAAAAATCTGTTCCTCAGCCATTGCTTCAGACCTTCAAAATAGTTGTCTCCCAACCTCATACAGAGGCATACAGACATACTGGGCGGAATTCTCCGCAGGGGGCCAAATTCGTGAAGGTCGTCGTGAACTCGGCCGAGGTTCACGACGGCCTCGGAGCCCGCTCCCCGCACCTAATTCACCCCCACCCGGGGGTCTAGGAGTGGGCCTCCGTCTTTCTCGGCAGCGACCTCATCACGCCGAGAATGTGAAGTCATCCACGCATGCGCGGGTTGCCGGTTCCAACCCGCGCATGCGCGGATGACTTAATCGCGCAGACGGCACGAACCCGCGCATGCGCGGTGGCCGCCTTTCTCCTCAGCCGCCCAGCAAGACGTGGCGGCTTGATCTTGCCGGGCGGCGGAGGGGAAAGAGTGCGTCCGTTTTGGACGCTGGCCCGACGATCGGTGGGCACCGATCACGGGCCTGTCCCCTCCCGAGCACAGTCGTGGTGCTCCCGTCCCAATCGGGCCCCTAGCTGCCCCAAACGGGCATCTGGTGCCCGTTTCATGAATGCAGTGACCAGGTGTGTTTGCCGCCGTCGTGAAACGGCGTGAAGGGCCGGCCGCTTGGCCCATCAGGCTCGGAGAATCGCGGTTCGCCGTAAAAAACGGCGAGCGGTGATTTTTCCGAGTCTGGGGGGGGGGGGGGGGGGGGAGCGCGGGGGGCACCAGGGAGGCGTAAAAAATGTCAGGGGGCCCTCCTGCGATTCTCCCAGAAAGAGGCCCTTTGATTTCTGAAATCTATTTTGATGCCGCTTATTTGGCATTTATACCACTCAAAAAAGACTTGTGGTGCAGTAAGTAACATCCCTGTCTCTGAGCCAGAAGCTCCAGATTTAATTCCCATCCCAGGGCTGGAAAACCAAGGAAGGTGCATTCATAAAGCGGCTAAATAAGATTAAGAATCAACCTGCAAATCCTTCCAACGTATGCAAATGGCAGGGGGTAAGAGCAGGATAAATTCCTGACCAGCCACGTGGTGGAAAAGACAGAGAAAGCATCTGCCATTTGAAAATGAAAAATGAAAATCGCTTATTGTCACGAGTAGGCTTCAATGAAGTTACTGTGAAAACCCCGAGTCGCCACATTCCTGTTCGGGGAGGCTGGTGCGGGAATTGAACCGTGCTGCTGGCCTGCCTTGGTCTGCTTTAAAAGCCAGCAATTTAGCCCAGTGTGCTAAACCAGACATTTCTGTCCATAGCTCCCCAGACTACAACATGCATGGAGAAGTGTATGTTGCCATAGAAACTCGGACTCCTGGACTAAACTGTAACATACCACCTCACTCGAATGCTTCATGTGTGATGGGTGTAAACATAGAACATCATGAAAATAGATTGAGATCTTACAATGTGGAGGCAGTGAACTAAATAACCCCAAGGGTAATACTTATGAGGGGGAACAAAAGAAGCCTACAAAGACCCAGGAAGCTGAACGGTAGGATGAATGCTGGTTTATTCATTGCCACTAGAAATCTGCCTCAGGCAGTAAATACACATATATAAGTGCCATTGGGACAACCAAAATGCCAGTCCCTGTCTGAGTTGGCCTTTATACTAGATTATTATGAGTCCCAGCTGGGCAGGCCTCCGCCCACTAGTGGGAAACTCATATCCCACAAGTCCCACGTGGAGACCGAACTGTGTACCCCGTAGCCCTCGTGGGGGTTTTTACAAAGCAAATGTCAATTAAGGTCTTCAGGCAAACTTTGACAGGCCGCCTTGTAATTTTTCTGTGAATTTCTACCGAAGTAAAATCATAAAGGAGAGGATTCCAATTTAATTGCACATGGATCAGAAAGGAACATTTGCATCCTAACCTCCGAGCTGCAAATCACAGTGGCTGTACTGCTGGAGTTGAGCCTGGCTGGATGAGTCATGACTCCAAGCATGGTGTTTATAGGCCTTTCTTCAAAACCTGCTCGCATCCAATGAGTCACTGCCCTGGATTTGCATCACTGAGAGAGGCAGCGGAAGTGCTCGGCCCGCCCACCTTGGGTGAAAGTGTCCGCAATGGCAGGATCTTCATTCTGGCGGGAGGGGGCGTCCAGAAGGAATGAACTGTCAAACAGAGAAATACGAATACTGACCTAAACTGCTTGTTCCTTCCGGGTGGCAGGTGGGGGATAGAAAGGGGTGCTGTGGGCTGAAGTTGGGCCAGCAGATCCATGAAAGAGACTAAAGGCAGCCATGGGAGCTGCTGGGTACAGAGGCATGCTGTTTAAAACGTCCGACTCAGTGCTGGGGAACCGTCCCAGTTAAAATAAAAACAGGCCCTCCAACCCTCACACCTCCTGACACACTCCCAATGTCCCATCCATGCCACATCATGCTCCGTTCCAGCCTTCATACTCCCAATGCCAAGCTGTGGCACTTCCATGCCCATTAATCCACTATATACTGTACAGAACCAATGAACCATACAATGACAATAGGGATTGTAATTAAGTATTTTTTAAAAGACTAACATTCATTTATTGCTTTCCACTATGATTTAAAAAAAAAATATTTTACATAATAGCCCAGTAAAGATCAACCATTCAGAGCATTTAAAGTACTATTAAGTGCAACTGCAAGCACTTGAAACCTCTTAACCTTATGAAAATAAATTGTGCAATTGACAGCAGAGATTAGAGAGCCAGAACTGTTAATCAAACAATGTTTTGCTGGGGTTCAGGTGCTTCATCAGAGTAATGGGTGTCTGTGCTCTCAGCCAAGTCTCATTATGTATACTTAACCCGGGGATACATGAGGAGGACCATCTGGCGACACCTTTTTAAAGGTCCCTGAATGCAGACTATAGTTGACAACACCTCTGACCTGAGACTACTTAAAAATCTGACCCAACGCCTTGAAAATTGAGAAGTATTAGGACATGCCTATCTCCACAAGAGAGCTGGCTATGTCAGGAATGCTGGCTGTGGATATTTGACCCAAACAAGCCCACACCCTTAAAAGACACTCCTGAAAATCGTACAGCCTGGGAATGGGCTTGGGATTCCCGGAACCGGGACCCAACCGCCATTTTGAAAGGGTTCTCGAGTGACTCCAACTCAGCGAAAATCCAGGCCACTGTTCTGGTAGTCCAGCCTCATTGAACTTTTTCTTCTGTCCCCCTAGAACGTCAAATTTTGTGCTTTATTTTTAATCTTGATTTGCTTAAAATTAAAACAAAAAAAATGACAGCCCCAAACATGAGAGCACTGGTGTAATTACATAACTGTTCATCTCAATGCATCTTGGATTGTGAACATGAGTGAGTCCTCATGAGTGAAACCAAAATCAAACCTCCAGTTTCCTGGCCTTTACTCTCTAAAACATAGGATCCAAAATATGACTCAATAGACAATGCAGTAAATTCAGTTTGTGGCTTAGCACAGAGTATGGTCTTTGTAAAGAATTATACTTACTACGTTTCCTCCACCTATGGCTGACAAGACTTTGTCTTTCCATTTGTTTTTGCCTTTTTCATGGTTCTCCTGCTCCTCTTTTTGCTGTATAAATAATAGGATAAATTGTGATCACAATAACAATAAGTAAAAGTACATTAAATATTAGTTGCAAAAAAGACAAGTATTTATTGCAGCTGGACAAGTCTTGATCACAATAAGATAAGCATTGATTTCAATAGGATCACGGGGAAATGGAGGGAGAGTGGGACTCATTGCGTTGTTCCTGTGGAGAGGCAGCATGGACACGATAGGCCGAATGGCCTCCTTCTGTATTTTAACCACCCTATGATCCATTTTATTGTTTTACAATAATATTGATATTAATTTTCCCAATATACAGATGTCAAATCTACAAAGACCATAAAAAATGATGGTGCAAATATCATTAAATAACTTACATTTCGAACCTTTTCTTCTTTTAAAAGTTTCTTCTCCATAAGTTTGGTTTCATATTCTGGTCTTGGATGCTCCTAGAAACAGACAACATAGGTAAGGACAACACAAGAAGACTCAACTGATGAAATCTTTTTCTGGTGTATGTACTAAAATTCTGTCAAATGCTATGCCTCTTCTGGTAAAAGCACTTACAATATAAGCAGGACAAAGAATTGGGGAAAGCAATCTCACTAAAGACTGGAAGATCCCTAAGATTTTAAGGTCAGTAGGTGAGAAAATTGCAATGCTTTAGATGTAATCGTTTGATTCAGGATTATCCCTTTGGATTGGAAAACTGGAAAGGTAACTCTATCATTTCTGAAAGGGGAGCGAGAGACACCAAGAAATTATTAACCCATTACTCTCACATCTAACGCGGGGAAGTTACTGGAATCTAAAACTGAGAGCAAAATGACTGAGCACTTAAATAGATTGGCACTGATGAGAGGTACAGTATGGCTTTGTAAAGATTTGGTAATGTCGAAGAAAATAACTGAAACAGTAGACAGTTGGAGCATGCCGATTGATGCATTTTTCATAGGCATTTCGAAGGCATTTAATAAGGTTTCAAAGTAGAACTAAAAGCAAATTTGATGGAATTAAAGGCACATTATTGACCTTTTTGGGAGATTGGTTAGGGGATATAAGGCAGAGATTAGTAATAATGCAAATGTGCTCAAAAGTGGCTACAAGTATCCCACTAGGTTCTGTCATGAGCCTCAACTATTCAATGTCTTTATTGAATAATTATAGATACACAATAGAAAGCTATGTATCCAAGTTTGCTGATGGCACCAAAATATGGGGCATAGTAATTTACGTCGATAGCATCATCAAAATATGAAAATACATTGATACATTAAGTGACTGAGCAAATTGGTTTCAGATGGACTTCAACGCAGCAAGCGTTTAAAAATTTTTTTAGTGTATCCAATTCAGGGGCAATTTATTGTGGCCAATTCATCTACTCTGCACATCTATTTGGGTTGTGGGGGTGAGGCCCATGCAGACAAGGGGAGAATGTGCAAACTCTACATGCACAGTAACCCTGGATCAAAATGCAGGTGAGTGTGAGGTTATCCATTTTGGTCCATAAAAGAGTGGGTTTTTTAAAATTGCATACATTCAATGAGGAAAAGCTAAGAGAATTAGGGGTCCATGTATAAAGATCACTAAAATATAGTGGTCAGATTCAAAAAGGCTAATGTAATGTTACATTTAAAGAGCTGGACTATAAAGGAGAGAAAGTTTTGCTACGCAAAGCCTTCGTTAGATCACATCGGGAGTACTGTATCCAGTCCCAGGTATGCACCTCAGAAAGGGTATATCAGCCTAGGAAGGAGTGCCGCACAGATACTCCGGCATGTTATTAACAGTATAATGCTGCAAAATACTATTTTTCTTCTCTTATAAGCATTAAAGTGCAAAAAAAAGCCAATCTTGATAGATGCATTCAAAAGATGTCAAACCTGCATACGTTCCTTGAAGTATTATTGTCAACAAAAGAAGGAAGGGAAATGCATTAAAACCAACTTTCCAACACTTAAATAGAATTCCCCATGGGGGATTAGACTAGTTGCGACAGCTACAACACTGAAATTGCATGAATAGGCCACAAAGAGTAGGAATTAAGTTTGATAAAGTTCACACACTCATACCACATATATAATTTTCAGCCAATGTTTAACCTGGATGGTTTGTGAAAATCAACTGTACAGAGAAATATCGCACAAACATGCGGAGTTTCACTAATTTCCACTCATATGTCTTTTGCCTGAATTTTAATCAACCCTTAAATTCTCTGTAATACTTAATTGACACTTGCTGTCACAAGTTATACTCCAGCTGAAGTAACTTAGTACTAATCACAGCGTAGTCATTTATTTATGTCTTGAGATCAGGACACAGATTTGCAAAGTAGAATAAAAGAGCATGCTGATTTTTGATGGATTTTTTCTTCTTTGACGTGAATATCAGGCCTGATGGACAGATGATCTCACTATGACGAGCAACTGTTTGAGGCAGAACCTTGTACATAGAAGAATCCATTGAATTCCTACAGTGCAGAAGGAAGCCATTTAGCCCACAGAGGATGAACAGGCCCCCTGAAAGAACATTGGGCGCGATTCTCTGCTCCCCACGCCAGGTGGGAGAATCGCGGGAGGGCCGGGCGACTAACGACATGCCCCCCCGTGATTCTCCTGCCCACTGCTCGGAAGAATCGCTGCTCGCCGTTTTCCACAGCGACCGGAGATTCTCCGGCCCGGATGGGCCAAGCGGCCTGCCGTTCCTGACCGGTTCACGATGGCGGCAACCACACCTGGTCGCTGCCGGTGTGAACATGGGCGCCAAAGTGCCGTTTGAAGCTTGTGGGGGGGGGGGGGGGGAGAAGAGGGGAGTGAGCACCACGGCCGTGCTCGGGAGGGGACTGGCCCGCGATCGGTGCCCACTGATCGTCGGGCCGGCGTCTCAAAACGACGCACTCTTTCCCCTCCGCCGCCCCGCAAGATCAAGCCGCGACGTCTTGCGAGGCAGCGGAGGGGAAGACGGCAACCACGCATGCGCGGGTTTGAGCCATCAGCCGTCGTGACGTCAGCCGCGCATGCACGGGTTGGAGCCGGCCTACCTGCGCATGCGCAGCTGACGTCACTTAGGCGCCGCCGTCGCGTCATTCTCGGCGTGCCGCCTTGGCGCAAGCATCAAGGCCCGGCTACCGAGAGTTACGGAGCGCCGCTCCTAGCCCCCCGGGTGGGGGTGAATAAAGTGAGAGGAGCGGCCTCCGAGGCCGTCGTGAAACTCGGCCGAGTTCACAACGGCCTTTCCGATTTATCGCGGGAGCGGAGAATTCCGCCCATTCTACCTAGGCCCACTCCCCCACCTATCCCCGTAACCCCACGCATTGATCATGGCCAATCCACCTAACGGCGCATATTTGAACACCAAGGGGCAATTTAGAATGGCCAGTCTACCTAACCTGCACAGCTTTGGACTGTGGGAGGACACCTGGAGGGAACCCATACAGACTCAAGGAGAATTTGCAAACTCCACACAGACAGTCTCCCAAGGCCAGAATCGAACCCAGGTCCCTGGCGCTGTGAGGCAGCAGTGTCACCGTGCCACCCTCAGGTCTGCCACCTTCAGGTATAGCATAGCAAGACACATAGTAAAGCCATCCATTTTGCAGCAAATATTCTAACCCAAATCCTGGAATAACTCACCTTACTTAACCTGTGTTTGTGGGGTATTTTCGTTCATG
Organism: Scyliorhinus canicula; assembly: GCF_902713615.1. Classification (NCBI taxonomy): domain Eukaryota; kingdom Metazoa; phylum Chordata; class Chondrichthyes; order Carcharhiniformes; family Scyliorhinidae; genus Scyliorhinus; species Scyliorhinus canicula. The sequence continues at coordinate 117,991,541 of NC_052156.1, read as the reverse complement.
GGACATGGGCATCACAGCAGATTTCCTTCCCTAAAGGACATTAGTGAACCAGATGGGGTTCTACAACAATCGACAATGGTTTCATGGTGATCATTAGACTTTTATTTCCAGATTCTTATTGAATTTAATTTCACCATCTGCAGTGGAGGGATTTGAACCTGGGTCCCCAGAGCATTACTCTGGGTCTCTGATTAACTAGTCCAGTGACAATACAACTATGTCACTACCTCCCCAAAAGCCTTCATATTCCTAATACCATCTCTCTTGTAACTAAAGTGATAATGTCAATTAAGTATCACTTGGTAGTGGACTGTGATTAGATGTGCGATGGGGATCAGCAACCATTAGGAATTGGATTAAGACTCATTTTGCATAGAAATCCTGTTATCTGATTGAAACACGATACTTTCATACCATTCGTCTGGAATGGATCGGAGTTCTTAGAGGTGAAAGGTTAATGTTCTCTTTAGTCATTCAGATTTCTGAACTATGTTTAAATAGCGGAACCAACATTTGGTTGATTCGGTGGAATTTTTCCATCATTCCAGAGTACTGGATCAGCTGCCTTTTCCCATCTGACTAAACAGCACTCTGCAATTTCAAAGTGGGGGCGAGGATCACTCAGCCAACTTGTGGGGGGTGGGGGAGGGGGGGTGTCTGCAAACGCACCTGCAAAACGAAGATTCTGAGAAAACAGCACCCCAATCTCAAGGTCACATTTAAGGTCCTCCCCCTGCACACCCCCCCCGCCCCCACGCCATCATCAGGGCATCCTGTCCCCGTCCCCCCTTGCAGACATTGAGGCTCTCCCCACCACCACCACACATAAGGGGAATTCCCCATGGAGGAGGGTTAGTCCTTCCTCCCAGAGTCCTTTTGTTAACTGCACCCTTCATGCGCCCACTTGTCACAGTCCCCTTAGCACAAACCACTTCAGTATCCTCAGGATTCAGTATCTTTTGCTGAGTGCTCCGCAGTCTTGCTATCCTACGGCGAGTTGCCTTGTAGCTGCATCAGCAGGCAACTTGGAGCAGGAAGGTTAAAATAAAAGGGATGAGAAGCTGTACAATGCAGAAGAGGAGGACACAGCAGTACTTCAAGCTTCTCAAGCTGTATGGCAGAAACTTGAGGAGCAATTTGCCTGAACAATCCCTCCCATACTCAAAGCGCCAACCACTGCTTCCTTCCATTTCATCCAATCCTGACAGCCACTTAAACAAGACAATTTTATGGTGGTTCCTGTTACATCATGAAAATTATGAAAACCAACAGTTATACCAAAACAAAATATCTTTACTTCCAATAGATGCCGTGCTTGATCTCACAAATGGATACATGACTGCTGTATATCGTCATATATCTTGTGAAAAGCCTTAGTGCCTGTCTTAGGGCTTCTATGATATATCGCTCAAGCAGCTGTAGTTTGGGAGATGGAAAATCGAGGAATTTTCACTGAGGGCGCTTGAGATGGATAATGGATGACCTCAAAAACCTCTGACCATCGGCAGACTGATGGAACGCAGTTTTGGCCAGGGCTGTCTGGCGCCATCAGGGACACTGATTAAGAGGCTGGTGGGAGAGCAAGTGACTGCCATCCTGAGAGAGAACAGCAGGTACCTCTACCATGGAACCAATGACATTCTCAGCAGCCCAAACCTCGGCAATCCCACTAAACCTCAGCACTCCCACTACACTGTGGGAATGGAGTGCATATGTTCCTGGTAGTGTTCAATGCTACTATCCATACTACCCTTTAAGTTTTATAAGCCGGAGGAGATACTAGACACTGGAACCAAGAGGAAGCCTGAGTTTCCATTAAAGCTGTGGGAGCTGTCACTGAGGCTACTCTTACCCTCATTATTTGGCACATAAAGACATCCTATGAGTTATGAGGTACAGGGTCTGCATGTGGTAACTCCTATTTTATTTACTAATCTATCCAATGGGAAGTCATGCTGAATTGGGTGCACTCCGTGTTATAGTGCTGTAGCCCTATCACAGGCCAAAGTCCCGTCAAGCAAGGTGTTGTATTACAAAATATCTTCGTAGATGTCTCAAACATATATCTAGTCAAAGAAAAAATGATACTAATGTTTGCTCACTTCTTCCTCTTCAAGGCCAGTTAAATCCCATTGGTAGCACAGCCTCGTCTGTCGACGCTTCCAAGATTCCTGGAACAAGGTTGCTGTGGAAGAAAGATTTTTAATGAAAGGTGTTAACAGTAAGTAGTCAAATTTAAAATATATTCAATAGATCTGTTTTACGTTAAAATTCCTCTTTCAATTATTACCACCCCTCCTCTCCACTCCCCCAGAAATTGGCTAATTTGTGATTTATCTCATTTACTATTCATAGTATCCTGCTGTCTGCAAGCTAATCATTGTATTTAACTGGACAATCATGGTTGCACTTCAGACTCGGAGGGTCACTCTTTAAAATAGTCTCTGGTGTACTGAGGGCATGATTAAGCATTATCCAAATGCAGGTTCTTTCAATGCAGTGGCAAACTTCGGTAAAACCAGAGGTTCAAATAGCCTCGCATATTGTCCAAATTCATCCTTCTTCTTCCATTGGTTTTCGTCAGATCGCATTACGGTGTCTGGCGCAGAAAATGTTATTGAGGTGTCTGTGCTTTAACACGTGTTTTCCATGGACGTCAAAAATGCAAACATTGGGCAGGATTCTCCGAGCCCCGCGCTGGGCTGGAGAATCGCCGCAACCGCGCCACGCCACCCTGACACCGGCACGCGATTCTCCGAAGAGCGGAGAATCGGCGCCATTTGCGGTGGCGCATTTGGCGCGGCGCCGCACGCAGGCCATTGTCCGCGGCTGGGCCACCGACTCTCCGGCCTTGATGGGCCAAGTGGCCATGCGGAAACGGCAGTGTCCCGCCGGTGCCGTCCACACCTGCTCGCAGCCAGTTGGAACTCTGCACGCAGGGTTGGTGGGGGGGGGGGGGGGGGGGGGGGCTGTGGGGGGTGGGAGGGGAGCTCCTTCACCGTGGGGGGGCCTCCGATGGGGTGTGGCCCGCGATCAGGGCCCACCGATCGACAGGCCGGTCTCTCCAGCCCCCGGCCCTATTTTGTTTACGCAACCGGCCCTTGATGCCATGTTGCATCAGGGCCGGCGCATTGAGGAAGTCCCCCACACATGCGCGGGTTGGCGTTGGCGCCAGGAAGGGAGGCTGCAGTGGCGTGAACCGCTCCAGCGCCGTGCTGGCCCCCTGTGAGGGCCAGAATCTATAGTGCCCGCGCCCGTTTCACGCCGTCGCACGACATCGCAGACACTCTGCCTCCATTTCGGAGAATCCTGCCTAGAATGTAATCACAAACAACAACCATTTTCAAATTTGTGACATCTTTACTGTACGAAAACAGCTCATGATCCTTCACAGAGCTGTAATGAGGTAAAATCAGCTTAAATAGTGATGAAAGCAGTTGGTTTCGCGGTGGATCTTAAAGGAGGAAGGGGAGCTGCAAAGGCAGAGAGGTTTGGGAGGGAATTCCAGTTTGTTGAGTCTCAAAAATTGGGAATGCAGCTGTGGTGGTGGGGATAAGGTGGAAGTGCTGGAGAACCGGAATCAATAAAGGACAGGAGGGATAAGTTGGTGAAGGTTACGATGTGGGCAGCAGAGTTTTCAATGATCTCAGGGTTATGGAAAGTGGCGGGTATAAGGCCAGCCAGAAGAGTATTAGAATACGTTTATCTGGACTCGAACAGGTAACTCTGGGGGTGATTTTGAACACGCACTTGCCATGCGCGGGATTGACGATGTGGAGGCAAATCCGGAGAGAATCGCATTGCCTGATGCCTGATTCCCCCCCCCCCCCCCCCCCCCCCCCCCCCCCCCCCCCCCCCCCCACCGGCAGCGCCATGAGGTTCACAACCACAACGGGCGTGAAGTTCATTAAAATAGATTTGAATGTATTGGAATAAAATACCGGATAAAAGCAAATTACTGCGGATACTGGAATCTGAAACCAAAAGAGAAAATGCTGGAAAATCTCAGCAGGTCTGGCAGCATCTGTAAGGAGAGAAAAGAGCTAACATTGAGTCCAGATGTGATGTCAATGCTAAAAGATACAGAAAGTGGGAAATATTTATACTGTAGGGTGAGGGAATGAAAGATAGTCATAGCCACAGAAACCAAGGGAAAAGAGTGCTAATGGCAGTTCCCAGAGAGAATAAAAGGTGTGAAAGGCTACACAGCAGAGAAACTAAAATCAGAGGGTAAACTGTGACAGATATAGATGTGGGGGGACATGGGTGGGAGAGAAGTAAAATGAGAAAAAGGGGGGAAAGGGGAAGAAAAGGGGAGAAAAGGTAAGGAAAGGGGGGATAAGATAGGAGAAAATATATATTTAAAGAAAGAAAATAAAGAAATAAAACGTAAAAGACAGTTCAGCTGAAATGGAATGAAAACAAAGGGGTCAAGGTGGGGTAGAGCCTGAAGTGATTGAATTTGATGTTGAGACCGGAAGGCTGTAGCGTGCCTAACCGGAAGATGAGATGCTGTTCCTCCAGTTTTCGTTGAGCTTCACTGGAACATTGCAGCAGGCCAAGGACAGACATGTGGGCATGGGAGTAGTTTCTTGTGGTAAAATGGCAAGCAAGGGGAAAGTCAGCGTCCTGAATGCGCACAGACCGAAGTTGCTCAGCAAAGCGATCACCCAGTCTACGTTTGGTTTCTCCGATATAGAGGAGACCACATTGGGAGCAGCGAACGCAATAGACCAAATTGAAAGAGTTGCAAGTGAAACGCTGCCTAACCTGGAGTGAGTGTTTTGGGCCTGGGATGTTAAGCATTGAAGGGGTAAAGGGGCAGGTCTTACACCTTCTGTGATTGCATGGGAAGGTGCCATGGATGATGGGGGAGGTGTTGAGTATGGTGGAGGAGTAGACTAGATTATCCCAGAGGGACTGGTCACTGCGGAATGCTGACAGAGACGGTGAAGGGAAGATGTGTTTTGTATTTCAGTATTTAAGCAGGGGTGGGAAATTGGTTCGAAAGAGTCAAACATGAAGGGCTGAGAAAATGAAAGGGGATTTGGGAGACAGCAACATGTTCAAGGGCTTATGAAAGTAAAGTAAGATAATGAACAGTAATATATAAATGGAGACTCTGGCTGTCAAAACTCAAACTAAATGTCGCTTGGGAGAAGGGTGCTGGCAAAATATAGTTTTGGACTTCCAAAACCAAATGATTATTCTTGTAATGTTGTAATTTGTCAACTTTCTAAATTATGTGTATTAAACACGCTCTCTGAACGCATGAAAAACAGTCCTTATGAAAATGTGACGCTACAATATGGTTTCAATATTTAAACACCACAATTACTGATGGGGAGATTATTATGATTTAAGTTTGTCCTCCTAAGCAGATGTGTGTTCAACTGACAACCACTAACCTGCAGCCTTGGACTTTTAAATTGTCGAACTAATTGCAGTTCTTTTTAAACAGGGCTGGTTGTGGTAATTATAACATTTGAAATATAACTAAAAGTGCTTGGTAAGGAATGACTTTTCATACAAAATAAGAGCAGAGTTTACTTCACCAGGAGAATCTGGGCCCAGAGGTCAGAAGGGCCGGGATTCTCCGCTATCCGGCGGGGCGGGCAGTACCAGCGCCGAGGAGTGACATGAACCACTCCGGCGTCAGGCCGCCCAGAATGTGCGGAATCCTCCGCACCTTCAGAGGCTAGGCCAGCAGTGGCGGGGTCGGCGCCGTGCCAACTGGCGCTGAAGGGCCTCTGCCGGCCGGCGCAAGTTGGCACATGCGCGGGAGCGCCAGCGTGTTCTGGCGTGATCTCAGCACATGTGCAAGGGGGTTCTTCGCCGTGCCGGCCATGGCAAACCATTACAGCAGCCGGTGCGGAGGGAAAGAGCGCCCCCACGGCACAGGCCCGCCCGCAGATCGGTGGGCCCCAATCGCGGGCCAGGCCAGCCCTGGGGCCAGATCCCCCCCCCCCCCTCCCCCCCACAAGGACTCGGCGGGCCGCCCACAGAGCCAGATCCCGCCGGTAAGGACCTTGTTTGATTTACGCCGGTGGGACTAGCCGAAAACGGGCGGCCACTCGGTCCATCGCTGAGCGGAGAATTGCCGAGGGGGCCACTGCCAACGGCCCCCAACTGGAGCGACTCAATTCCTGCCCCCACCGTAAAATGGCGGCAGAGAATGTGGCAGCCAGCATCAGGGCGGCGGGGCGGGATTCATGCCGCTCCCGGCGATTCTCCGGCCCGGCGGGGGGGTCGGAGAATCCCGCCCCTGGTGTTACAGATTTTCCAGACGTTAAAATGAACATCGGCTTGGGTCAATGTCTGTGCGGAGTCTGCACATTCTCCCAGTGTCTGGGTGGGTTTCCTCCGGGTGCTCCGGTTTCCTCCCACAGTCCAAAGACATGCAGGTTAGGTCAATAGGCCTTGCTAAATTTCCCATAGTGTCCAAAAAGGTTAGGTGGGGTTACAGGGATAGGGTGGATGTGTACGGATTGGGTGGCGGTGTGGGAATAGGTAGGGCGCTCTTTCTAAGGGCCGGTACAGACTCAATGGGCCAAATGGCCTTCTTCTGCATGGTAGTTTCTATGATCTGCAAAAGCAAGAATGCTGCCGCAAATGAGAACTGATGACCTTTGTGCCTGACCCTCTGGTTGGCTCTCAATGCGTGTGGGACACCAGACTGGGAAGGAGGGAATGGGGTGGGGAGGTAGAAAATTATTTCAGAAGGTAAACTGGCACACCTTCATGTCTGGCCGTGAGCCTGTCAATTGGCTAACGGAACCCAAATTGTAAGGAAGGACGTTCTGTTACCGTTTACAACAATACCCGAGGCAGAATGCAAATAACTTGAGTTCAATCAGAAGCATGATTTAACACAATAGAATATTTGCTTTGACCAAACCATCTTTTTTTTTAGAAACTTAGAGTACCCAATTAATTTTTTCCAATTAAGGGGCAATTTAGCGTGGCCTGCACATCTTTGGGTTGTGGGGGCGAAACCCACGCAAACACGGGGAAAATGTGCAAACCCCACACGGACAGTGACCCAGAGCCGGGATCAAACCTGGGACCTCGGCGCCGTGAGGCAACAGGGCTAACCCACTGCGCCACCGTGCTGCAGACCAAACCATCTTAGGACGTTCCTTCCGTGCAGTTCAGGACGCTTCTCAAGGTTATTACTCAACCAGCCAAACTGATAGATGCGACAAAGCTGCAGGTGAGATTTTGAAAAATGAGCAAATGTAAGTCAGTGCATGCATTCTGCAGACTACAATGGGATAGGTTTCAACTTCACTGACTGTGCAGTAGTTTGAAAAGAAAGCAAAATGTGGGTGTGTATTAGAAACTGTAATACTCTCTCTTAATGCTTTTAATCAATAGCAATTTAATGGTAATGTTGCAGCTGTACAAAACTCTGGTACGGCTGCATTTGGAGTATTGCGTACAGTTCTGGTTGCCTCATTATAGGAAGGACGTGGAAGCTTTGGAACGGGTGCAGAGGAGATTTACCAGGATGTTGCCTGGTATGGAGGGAAAATCTTATGAGGAAAGGCTGATGGACTTGAGGTTGTTTTCGTTAGCGAGAAGAAGGTTAAGAGGTGACTTAATAGAGACATACAAAATGATCAGAGGGTTAGATAGGGTGGACAGTGAGAGCCTTCTCCCGCGGATGGAGGTGGCTAGCACGAGGGGACATAACCTTAAATTGAGGGGTAATAGATATAGGACAGACGTCAGAGGTAGGTTTTTTACGCAAAGAGTGGTGAGGCCGTGGAATGCCCTACCTGCAACAGTAGTGAACACGCCAACATTGAGGGCATTTAAAAGTTTATTGGATAAGCATATGGATGATAATGGCATAGTGTAGGTTAGATGGCCTTTAGTTTTTGACTTCCCATGTCGGTGCAACATCGTGGGCCGAAGGGCCTGTACTGCGCTGTATCGTTCTATGTTCTATGTTCTAATAGACAAACTAACCGTCCAACTCCACCTCACCCGCTGTGAAGATATATTAGGAAATTGCAAACGCACTCTCCCACGACTTCCCAATAAATATACTTCCAGCTCCATTACTCAATGAGCCAGATGGCATACTTGTGCTCCCATGTCTTATGGTCTTACGGAAAGGACAGTCCAAACATCAGCCATCACGCTCTGAACCGTGAGTTGAACATGAACAAACACTTTTCTTACCCCAGAGAGCCATAAAGATGGAGAAAAAGACAGTAGCGGGATTGTCAAACAAATGACTGGCACGTGCAGTGGCACAAGCAGTACTGAGGTACCAGTAGTCACAGGATCTGTCACAGAGCGGGCACATGGTGAAGTTATTCTGCTCATCACACATCTCTCGACTGAAACAATACAAAAAGAGAAAGAATATTGAAAACCTCTGCTTAATTATAAATATGATTCTGAATGAAATAGGCAGTCCCTGATACAGGTTACAAATGAATAAAAAGGACATTCTTTTCAGTCTCCTCCAGTTTTAAGGTTGTTTTATTCTCATTTGAATTCTCTTTGGTTACTGGCAATTCCTTGCCTGAAATGATGGCTGAGACAGTAGCCTTGTTGACTCTCAATCCCACTACAGTAATAATAATAATCTTTAACAGCGTCACAAGTAGGCTTATATTAACACTGCGATAGGGAAGGTGGTGTTACCACAAACTTTGAGGCAGGCATCGATTTCCCTGTGGCTAGAATTGAAAAGGTGCTACTATAGAGGAGAAGGCAGGCAAGGGGTTTGGGTCTTCCAAACGTGGGCCGGGATTCTCCCCTACCTGGCGGGGCCGGGGGTCCAGGCGTGTTGGAGTGGCGTGAACTACTCCGGCGTCGGGCCGCCCCAAAGGTGTGGACGTCTCCGCACCTTTAGGCGCCAAGCCCTCACATTGAGGGGCTAGGCCCACGCCAGAGTGGAGCCCGCTCCGCCGGCTGGCGTGAACGGCCTTTGGCGCCACGCCAGCCGGGGCCGAAAGGACTTCACCGGCTGGCGTCAGTCTGCGCATGCGCCGGAGCGTCAGCGGCTGCTGACGTCATCCCAGCGCATGCGCGGGGGAGGGTTCTCTTCCGCCTCCGGTGGGAGAGGCTTGACAGCGGCGGGATTTTGGCCCATCGCGGGCCGGAGAATCGCCGCGGGGGGCCCGCTGACCGGCCCAGCGCGATTCCCGCCCCCGCCGAATCTCTGGTGGCGGAGAATTCGGGACACAGCGGGGGCGGGATTGACGCTGGCCCCGGGCGATTCTCCGACCCGGCGGGGGGTCGGAGAATCCCGCCCCTGATGTATTATCACTGGGCAGCGAATGTGGAGAAGATAAGGAGCTGGGTCAGAGGGGTTGACGCCCAAGGGGTCAGAATGGAGGAGCATTTGGGTAGGGGGTCAGGATTGAAGGCGCAAGTGACAGCAATGCTCCCGACAGCCCCGGGGAGATACTCAGGGAGTCCGGTAGTAACAGCTTCGTTGAGAATTTGGAGGCAGCTTTAACAACACATCGGGTTGGAGGCAGGGTCAAGGAAAATACCAATTTGGGGGAACTACAGATTTCAGCCAGGGAAGTGGGATGTAAATTTTTGGAGATGGGAGGAGAGAAGAATTAGGACACTAAAAGATTTGTTTCTTGGGGGTCGTTTGCGGGATTGAAGAAGCTGGGAGCGAAGTATGGACTGGAACAGGGAAATATTTAGATACATGCAGTTTCGAGACTTTGCCAGAAAGGAGATACAGAGCTTCCCAACAGAGCCGGCTTCCACCTTGCTGGAGGAGGTGCTGACGACAGGGGGACTGGAGAAGGGGGTAGTGTCGGCGGTTTACGGGGCTATTTTGGAGGAGGAGATGGCGCCGCTAGAAGGGATCAAGGCAAAGTGGGCGGAAGAGTAGGGAGAGGGTATGGAGGAGGGGTTTTGGTGTGAGGTGCTCCGGAGGGTGAACGCCTCCACCTCGTGTGCCCGGTCCTCGGGAGGCCATATTCAGGGTGTTGGACCAGCCGGGGTTGGAAACAGGCACGGAGGCAGATGTTGTAGCCTCGTTGATCGCCCGAAGGCGGATCCGGTTAGGGTGGAAAACAACCACTCCACCCTGTGCCTTGGCGTGGCGGGGGGGGACCTGCTGGAATTCTTGATGCTTGAAAAGGTCAAATGTGAACTGAGGGGAAGAATGGAGGGATTCTATAATTCATAGGTGTTATTCATTATGCACTTTCGAGAATTGGATCACGTCGAACATTAGGGGGGTTGGGAGGGTTGGGGGAGGGGGGACTGTATGTGTTAATGGTGACTATGAGTGATTCCTCTTTGTCATTTGTTTGTGTTAACATGCAGGCTAATGTCTGGGGTTGGGTGGGAGGATGGGATCGTTGTTATTGATATGGGAATTGACATTACATTCTTTACTGATTATTGTTTATTGTTGGGTGTAAATTTGAGAGAAAATGTGAAAAAGGAGGAGAATAAAAAAATATTAACACAGCAATGAAGTTACTGTGAAAATCCCCTGGTCGCCGCACTACGACGCCTGTTCGGGTACACTGAGGGAGAATGCACCATGTGCAAGTCACCTAACAATCACGTTTTTCGGGACTTGTGGGAGGAAACCAGAGCGCCCGGAGCAAACCGACACAGACACAGGGAGAACATGCAGACTCAGCACAGACAGTGACCCAAGCTGAGAATCAAACCCGGGTCCCTGGTGCCGTGAAGCTACAGTGCTAACCACTGTGCTACCTGCTGCCCGTAACCGTAAAAGGACAATCAAGAAAGGCATGAGGAGCCCACAAAGATTAAACAGAGAGTTTTTAAGAGAGGCTGAGGCCCTCAATTAAAAAATATATGACAGCATCAGAATATGCAAAAGACAATTCACTGCAATTGAATTGTGAAATGTGTAATCTTACTGTTAAGAATACAACAGTGGGGGTGAAAATCGGGCGACAGAAAAATGCTAATAATTTTCAGCAATTTGTGGGAACCGGGTGGCCAGATTGCACAATGACAGGGTAATATATTCTCACAGGAAAATAACAGCTATGGTAACATTGTAAGTTTTGGGAGACAGGTCATTTATGCAGACAATAGATGTGTAATAGCTAAATTACATGGTACAGAAGATTAGAAGACCTAATTTTAGCTCCTACAAAACTTTACTTCTTGTTGTCAACTTTTGCTATGACAAATGTATATGCTCATTATCAATACTAAAAATTCCTCTTTGAACTGCTCAGGCTATAATTACAATCTCCTGCCCTTGGCAATACTGTAGTGGCTCAATTACACATCTTATAGCTGCCTCGCCTGCCTAACCTGTATTGCATAAATACAGCAATATTCCACCCAATTCTGCTTCTCTGCAATCTTGACTAAGATATCTTTAATTTGTTATATCTTTGTTCTAGTATAATGCCCGTACTTAAAACTGTTATTTTCAAATTCATTGCTGTTAGCAATTAGTAGCAGTATGTGGCACAGGCATTATAGGAGTCTGCACGTTTCCAACTGGGAATGTGCATGTGCTTACAGTCTGTCATATTTGGGCCTTAGTACTCTAAGCAGGGCCTGAGAAATAGAGGCTGAGCAGACCAGTTTCTTGATCATTAAGTATAGCCAGCATGAAATGTGAATGGTATTTGGGATCATGAGAAATTCAGGACTAACTTCTTTACCCACAGTGTGATCCCAATGTAGAAACTTCTGACACATGAGCTGTTGAAGTGAACAGCATAGATATGTTCAAAGGGATTGTTGGGAGAAAATTTGTTATTGAAAAATTAGAATAAAAATTATTTAAAAAAAAAGATATGTTCAAAGGGAAGCTGGCTAAGAACATGAGGGAATAGAGGATTATGCTGATAGGATGAGATCAAGTTGGGTGGGAGGGGACTTGGGTGGGGCATAAACATGTGTTGGGCTAAGTGGCCTGTTTCTGTGCTGGAAATACGACTGGTGAGATTTTCCAGCCCCCCCACTGCGTGATGCTTTCCAGCAGTGGAGGCAGCCTGCTATTGGCCGCTGATGGGAGCTTCCACTCCTGCCGATGTCTACGGTGTTTTGCGTGGCTCACGCTCCCCACCTGTGGATCGCCATTGGCAGATCGTGCTGTTGGGAAGAGCTAGAAGATGCAGCCATATGCAATTGTATGTAATAATACTTCCTGGCGGATACCATAAGAGTTATTATTCTTATAGATCTGTAGGGCTTTAAATCCACACAATAGATTGCAATTGTATTATTTTAGTATAATTACCATTTCTTATTTTCAGTCATTACATAATAAATTATAAACAGTTTCTCATTTTTTGATTAAAATAAAATGTTACCTCGGTATATCTTTGTCTATCGTAGCACAACCATAAAAAAACACTATGATCCCAACCAGTGACGCTGGCATCAGCAGTTGAGTGTACAACCCGAGCCATGCAAAGTAAAGCCCAATCTTCTCTCCAAAGTACTTCCTATAAAATACGAGAATGTTACAAATATTAGTAAAAAAATTTATTCTAATTAAAATAAGATTAAACACTTTCTTCCTTTCTAAGAAGCTACGCAGGCCAAGATGAGGGAGGAGATAATTGGTATACTCAAGGACTTTGCATTCGAAAAGGAGGAGGTGTTCAAAACGTTTTTGTTGATAAGGTACTGAGACCGGATGAGATGCATCCAAGGATACTGAGGGAGGTGAGAGTGGAAATTGCAGAGGCATTGGTGATACTCTTCCAGTTTTCCTTTGGCACAGGAATGGAACCAGACGACTGGGGGGTTGCAAATTTGCATCCTTGTTCAAAAACAGGTGCAAGAATAATATTGGCAATTGCAGACCGGTCAGTTTGATGTCAATGGTAGGGAAATGTCTGGAAACTATAATTCAGGACAAAATCAGTATTCATTTGGATAAGTGTAGGATAATTTTGAAAAGCTAGCGTGGATTCTTTAAGGGAAAATCATGTTGAATTAACATTGGAGTTCTGGAATCCACATTATAAGAGAGATCTGATAGCATTAGAAAGATTGCAGATGAGATTCACCAGAATGTTACCTGGGCTGGAGAGTTTTAACTGTGAAGATTGGATAGACTTGCATTGTTTTCCTTGGAGCAGAGGGGGACATGATTGAGACATATAAAATTATGAGGGGAATAGATATAGTAGACAGGAAGAAACATTTCCCCTTAGTGGAGGATATCAATGACCATGGAGCATTGATTAAGGCCAGGGACAGGAGTTTAGAGGAGCTGGGAGCTTTTTCACCAGAGGGTGGTGGAAGTCTGGAACTCACTGCCTGAAGAGTGGTGCAGACCAGCATATCAGTGTAAAGGTTATTTAGACGTGCACTTGCAATGTCAAGGCATACAAGGCTGTGGGCGAAGTATTGGTAAATGGGATTAGAATAGTTAGGTGGTTGTTTTTGACCGGTGCAGACACGATGGGCTGAAGGGCCTTTTTTGTGCTTAGACTTCCATTACTCTATGACTACGACAATGCAGTCTTCTCTCTGACTCACCCACCCTTCAAGAGTAGTCCTTTGATAGGAACATGGATCAGAGAACTTATTCACCAATAATTATCTGATTTTATTTGACTAATGCTTAACTGCCCTCTGAAATGCCCTGGTCGCATCAAGCCACTGTGAAACCAAACAAATTACATAGAATCAATCAAGGCACTGGAAACATCAATGACACATACCCAACCTTGGCAACTGTACAAAATCCTCCTTATTATGAGACAGCAGCTTGAGGCAAAAGTGGCAAAACTGTCCCACAGATTAAGAAAATAACATTATACTCAAAATCTTGCCGAACAGGCAGTACCCAGGCACCACCATGTCCATCCACCAGAGGTAGCTATATTTGCTCAAAATATGTCTCAAGTAACAATGTGTTACTGCCACACACTATGGAGAATGTGCCCAGTCGGAAGATGAGACTTTACTCCATAAGGATTGTCTGGTGGTCACTCCTATCAATACTGTCATGGAATCTCAAGTCGGGAGGGAGTCCCCTGGAAATCCTCAACATTAACTCTAGACCTCATGAAATCTCATGGCATTCGGTCAAACCTCCTGCTGGTTCCTACCTACTTCCCCCTCTCTAGCACCGCCTCTAACCCATCAACTGCTGAATCAGTACTCCATGTTGAACATCATCCGGAGGAAGCACGGTGGTTGGCAAAGGCACATAATGTTCTCTGGGTGGGGGACTTCAATGTCCATCATCAAGAGTGACTCGGTAGCATCACTACAGACTGAGCTGGACAAATCCTAAAGAACATAGCTGCTAGATTAGGTCTGCAGCAGGTGATGAGGGAGCCAACAAAAGGGAAAAACCTACTTGAGATTCCATGACAGTATTGGTAGGAGTGAGAGTTCTTGTGGGGTTAGAGTCTCATCTTCCCATTGGGGATACTCGCCATAGTGTGTAGCAGTAACACATTGTTACATGTGACAGATTTCGAACAAATGTAACAATTCAAAACTTGGTATCTATGAGGTGTTGTGGGCCACCAGCAGCAGAATTTTACTCAACCACAATTGTAACCTCTTGACACAGCATATCCCCCACTCTAGCATTGCCATCAAGCTGGGGGCCAACCCTGGTTCAATGAAGAATGCAGGAGGCTTGCCCGAAGCAGCACCAGATAGGCCTAAAACTGAAGTGTCGACCTTGTAAAGCTATAACACAGAACTACATCTGTGCCAAACAGAGGAAGCAACATGCAATAGACGGAGATAAGTAATCCCACAACTCACATATGGCTAAGCTTTGTAGTCCTGCCACATCCAGTTTGAAAGAACCCAACAGGAGGCGGAGGGTCCACAAATATATCCCCATCCTCAATTATGGGGAGACCAGCATATCAGTGTAAAGGTTAAGACTGAAGTATTTGCAGCCATCTTTAGCCAGAAGTGTCAAGTGGATGATCCATCTCGACTTCCTCCAGAGGTCCCAAGCATCACAGATGTCAGGCTTCAGCCAATTTGATTTACTCTACATGATATCAATAAATGCTGAAGGCATTGGGTATATTGTGCCTTGACAATATTCCAGCAATAGTACTGAATATTTTGCCCCAGAACTTGCCGTGTCCCTAGCCAAGCTGTTCCAGTACAGCTGCAACATTGGCAATTACCCAGCAATGTGGAAAGTTGCCCAGGTATATCCTTGCGTGCAAAGCAGGACAAATCCAACCAGGCTAATTACCATCCCATCAGTCTACTCTCGATCATCAGTAAAGTGATGGAAGGGGTCATCAACAGTGTTATCAAGCGGAACTTACTCAGCAATAACCTGTGCATTGATGCTCAGTTTAGGTTTGATCGGGGTCACCCAGCTCTTCACCATATTACAGCTTTGGTCCGAACATGGACAAAAGAACTGAACTCAAGAGGTGAGGTGAGAGTGACTGCCCTTGGCATCAGGGCAGCATTTGACCAAGTGTAACATCAAGGAGCTGTGGAAAAATTGAAACCACTGGGAATTGGGGTAAAATCTCCACTGGTTGGAGCCAAAGGAAGATGGTTGTGGTTGTTGGAGGTCAATCATATTAGTTCAAGGACATCACTGCAGGGCTTCCTCAGAGTGGTGTTCCAGACCCAACCATTTTCAGCTGCTTCATCGATGACATCCCCTCCAAGGTCAGAAGTGGGGGTATTTGCTGAAGATTGGACAATGTCAGCACCATTCACAACTCCTCAGATACTGAAGCAGCCCATGCTCGTATGCAGCAAGACCTGGACTACATTCAGCTGTGTAGTTGTAAATGGCAAGTAAATTTCACACCATATAATTGCCAGGCAATGACTATGTCCAACAAAAGAGAATCTAACCATCTCCTCTTGACGTTCAATGGTATTACCATTACTGAATCTCCCAGTATCAAATACCCTTGACCAGAAACTCAACTGGACATATAAACACTGTGGCTACAAGAGCAGGTTAGAGGCTGAGAAATCTGCAGTGCGTAACTCACCTCTAACTCCCAAAGACTGTCCACTGCCTACAAGGCACATGTCAGGACTGGAAGGGAATACTCTCCACTTGCCTGGATGAGTGCAGTTCCAACAATACTCAAGAAGCTCAACACCATCCAAGACAAAGCAGTCCACTTGACTAGCACCCCATCCACGACAGTCGGACAGTAGCAGCAGCATGTTCCATCTACAAGTTGCACTGCAGAAATTCAGCAAGGCTCCTTCCACTGGACCCAACCTCTATCACCGAAAATAACAAGAGCAGCAGATGCATGGGAACACAACCACCTGCACATTTGCCTCCAAGCCACATACCACCCTGACTCAGAACCGATCCTTTACTGTTGCTGGGTCAAAATCCTGGAACTCCCTTCCTAACTGCACTGTGGGTTTATCTACATCACATGGACTGCAGAGGTTCAAGAAGGCGGCTCACCACACCTGCTCAAGGGCAATCAGGGATGGGCAAAAAGTGCTGGCCACAACTTTTAAGGGTCATTAATTTTAGTTGGCAGACATTTATGTCGGCCAGGAATCAGTTAAGCTCCATGAATGAGTTCTGGGTTTGTGCTCCTGTTACACAGAGCACTGGCTACATCTAATTCTAACCTTTATGCCAATGGTTTTTCAGTAAACTATTACCTTCCCAATATTCCACAACGGTACCCTTGTGTGATACTTTAAAACCATATAATCATTAGAATTAAGAAACATTTCTCAGTTATTTCCAAAGGAAGAACATTTCAAAACTACCTTATCAGGTCAACTGGCTGGTATTTATAAAACACTCCATATCGGGCCCATTCGCGATACAGCAGCTATAAGGTAAATTAAAGACATTAATAGATTACAAGAGTACATTTCGGGTACCTTCACAAATAACTGGTTATGATCAATTGAAGCACTCAAAGACTCCATTTGCACAAAGTTGGTACTTTCAAGTTTCTGGTTGTTGGCTAGTTTGAATCCTGTTTCCAAAATGAATGAATGCATTTTTGGCCCTTATTTATAAGGTGATGATGTTATAGGAGGTCAGGCCCTTTGGTGCCCAATGTAAAAAAGGTTTGAATTATGAGAGGCTTCGCTTCTGGTATGGAGACTTATTAAATGGGAATGCGAGTGAGAGAGTGGATTATAATCAGAGAGGGCCAAATTAGCCAATAATCCCACCAGCTGTGAAAGTACTGCAGATTCCGGAAATCAGAAGCAAAATCTAGAATTGCTGGAAATGCTGAATATTGCCAGCATTCTATTTTGATCATGTCTACTGAATGCCCGCACATTGCAACAATTAGCCAAATGTTTTTTTATAAATGGGTACTAAACAGTTGTGTTGAACAATGAGGAAAAAAGTTGTCCATTTGAGGATCAGCTGTTACAGTAACAAACTGAAAACTTACTTCAATATTAGACAGGCTGAGAGATGCTGAATATGGGCATTTTAAAACATGTTGCTGGTTAAAGTTGAGCCTGGCTTCTGATTTCCTCTCGTCGTTATTTGTCTGAAAATTTAATCCTGATTGTATTTCTCCTATTCCCTACGGATTACATCGGATATATGGTACAGGAAAAGGCCATTCAGCCTCAACCAGCCTCTGCTGAGGTTTATGCACCACTTAAGCCTCTTGCCATGCATTTAAATCTGTCATGTAACTCTGTTGTCTTCTTCCTCATAAACATGTCTAGTTTTCCCTTAAATGCAACAATACTATTCGCGTCAACCACTCCTTGTAGTGGCGAGTTCCACATTTTCACCACTCTTCGGGTTAAGAAGTTTATTTTGAATTCCCAATTGGATATGCCTCTCATACTCTTTCCAATTTCACTTTCTCTCTGTGTGTCTGTCCCTGCTGCCTTCACATGCTCAAAGGTTAATTGTCCTCAATATGTTCTTAGTGAGACATGTGCCAAAGAACCATAATACTGGCTGTGTTTGATGCACATTGCTGGTGGCATCTCTGACACAGGTTAGAAACTCCCAAATAAAACATGGGAAAGCACTGAAATCATAACTGAATGACACAAGATTTATCTGACCATTCTTAAACACTGGTAAGGCACCCAGTGTTCAGGAAAGAAAATGCTGAGGAAAGGATTGCAAATTAAGTACCCAAACCTGCCTTCCATACAGTTGTTCATTATTTCAGGAGAATTTGGTAGTTATCCACATGCAAAATAGATTTTCTTAAAATACTCTTCAGAACAGACGCAAATTAAAACTGACTAAAATTTGGCATCAGAAATAGTAAACAGTAGTACAATTCAGATAATTCTGACTTCTTTCAGCTGGTTCCTTTCACTAAATGGTGAAATACTTCCACAGTATTGTAAAGGAAAATGCTGCTAAAATGATTCAAATATTGTCCATATGGTTGCATCTGCATCTTTGAAAACACTTAGAGATGTGATGATAACTAAATAGATTTGTTGGCTACCTTACCTTGCGTTCGTTCTCTTCTGAATCAGTGTCTTCACAATCACCCTTTGAAAAAAACAAATATAATATGAAATCACTCAGAATGTGCAGTATAGAAACAGACCATTCAGCCCAACTGCTCCATACAAGCCCCCTGTCATTCTTCTTCAAATAACCCTATCAGTAAAACCCTCTACTCTTCCCCCCCCCCCCCCTTTTATTTATCTAGCTTTCCACTAAACACATCTATGGTATTGACCTTACATGCTCCTCATGGGAGTATGTTTCACATTCACTCGTGACTTCCACATCCAAATATTGGATTGGATTTAATGCAGCACATTGCGATGAGAAACATGGCAGATGGGCCCAAGTAATCATGGAAAGGTTCTGCTTCTGGCTCCCATTGATGACAAAAATGCCCCTGATTAAGTCTGAGGGAAGAACAGGCTGCCGCATGATTACTGGTAACCAGCAATGGGATGTCAATTAGGCGATTGACACCCCTTATCCATGAACCCACCACAATTTAATGGTGGCTAAGAGGTTAAATGGGGGCCTCGTGCCTTTCCTGGGCCCTCAGAAGGCTTCCCAAGTTTGCCAATGGCCTCCTGGGGAGGTGAATTGATCTGTACCCAATCAAGGGACCTATCACCAGGAAAGGAGTGGGGGTGGCAGCTACTGAAACTCACCACCCTCCCTTTGACACCAACCCCCCAACCCCCCCCTCTCTTCTCCCCCCACCCCCTTCTCTCACGAGTCCCATCCTGGTCTGGAGACCCACAAAGATCCTGGACCTCGAGTGGGTGCATTGGCTCCAGCTGCCACCACTCCTTCTGGTGTGGAAGGCACGAAGAGCTGCCAGCCTCATGTTTGGGACTTCTGCTTTTGGGGATGCCTGAAGCTGACTAGTTAAGTGCCCAAAGGGTAGTTGATTCCTTTGGGCCTTTCCTACAGAACTGATGGAGGAGCTGCCCCTCTGGTTCTCTGACCAGTGGGTGTGACCACTTTGAGCCCATCAGAATCTTAGCCATTAAGTATTTGACTTAACCTGAGTTAATATAACTAATGGCCAAACTGGCCCGGGTAAATGTTTGTTGCTTGCCTAATATATATTTCTTCCCTTACCAAAACAATTTCATTTTCTTAGCTTTTAAAATCTCCAAGCATCATGCACCATTTCATAATTTTTCCAGGTTTCTCTGCCAAGTCCAGTCCTTAATTTGGACTCTCCGAGGATCATTCTGACTTGAGCTGATAATGTGAAATGGGCGATATCAAATCTACTGTCCATTATACATCCGTCCCATTTTTTGTTTCCCCATCTCTTTTTTTTAAATAATCTTTATTGTCACTAGTAGGCTTACATTAGCATGAATGAAGTTAATATAAAAAGCCTCTAGTCACCACATTCCGCCGCCTGTTCGGGTACACAGAGGGAGAATTCAGAATGTCCAAATTACCCAACGGCACATCTTTCGGGACTTGTGGGAGGAAACCGGAGCACCCGGAAGAAACCCACGCAGACACAGGGAGAACATGCAAACTCCGCACAGACAGTGACCCAAGCCGGGAATCGAACCAGAGTCCCTGGTGCTGTGAAGCAACAGTGCTAACCACTCTGCTACTGTGCTGCCCATCTTCAGATCTTTCACTTCAAAATACTAACGACAAAGAAATAAAGAAATAATAATCCCTAAACAGCACTTCTACATTCTCTCCAATATCAGAACTATTTGGAATTAAATATATCTTGATCTTGTACCCTTGCTTGTTTTCATCGTCGTTTGCCTATAATGATGTTCTGTCACTCACTGGAGCAACTCAATGATCTGGCACCAAGCTACAGATTGTTGTATACTTTTACATTAACCCCCTTTAGAAAACAACATACCACAGTAAATATCAGACTTACATCATGAAGAGGGTAAGCTGAATCATAAACTCCGTTTGCTATTAAAGTGGTGATACCTGAAAACAAATTTATAGTTAGAACCACAAAATCGCCACCACATTCAAGCCTATAATGGCGTCAAAAACTCAGCAGCATCTGATCTTATAACCAAAAGCTCCCAGTCAAAGATTTACCAGTGTCCCAGCTTACAACAATAATCTTTGGCGTGACTCAGTCACTGCGTGTGCCTGGCACGGAGCCGGGTGAGATGAGGAAATCCTGGGACAGCCCCAAATTGGGCTTTGTGCCAGGCCAATCGCGAGCCACCCTATGCCCGGCGTGATCTGGACCGAGATAATAATATTTCAATGAGCCATTAGGTTCCTTTAAATAATCTGCCAACGCAGTCAGCCGGCGCCCGGGAGTAAACAGCCGCGCCTGTTAACACTGATTTCCATAAGCGTGGATCAGGCATGATGGCAACTCGGGGGTCTCGGAAGCAATTAGACCCCCCATGTGGCCGGGGACAGGGCAGGATAGTACCTTGGCACCGGATCACCCACTGCCAGGCAGGCACTGCCAAAGTGCATGGGTGCGAAGTTGGCATTGCCAAGGGATGGAACCTTGGGGGCCATGCCAATGAAAGAGGGAGATTTGAGGGAGCCGCAGAAAGGTTCAGTGGAGGGTGAAGAGGGGGGTCTAAAAGTGTGTGGTGGGGGGGGGGGGGGGAGTGATCAGGGCAGCCTTTCAAAATGATGGCTTGATCTGTGAGGTGCCAGTCCTGCTGGCAGGTTCAGCTCCTCGGAAAAAAATTCAAAGTGTGGCTCCTCGAGAGCCAAAAAAACAGCTAAGTGCCATTGAATAGCGTTCTCAACCTCGATATTGCTGTCACAAAAATGTGCCTGGAACAGCACTTTGTAATTTTTCGAGTGCATTACATCCCTTATGTCAAGGTTTCACCAGTATCACAGCCTACAATAAGCGCAGAGTTAAGGCTCATCAATATCTCCAGCCTAGAACCACAGGATGGATTTACAGTGTAATAACTTCAAGACTAGGCTCCAGCAGTTAACTTATAAAACACAATGATTTACTACAACTATAAACAATTATTTGTAAAATGCCTTAAATGGTGTTTACATTGTCAGCTCTATAGTCCAACTGCTGGGACAAGACCCAACATGTCCCGGCCAAATTCCAACTCCGTCCCTGATTGGACTAGCAGATCACATGACTCTTCCCTCAGAGAACATCACTTAAAGGGGCCAGTTACTGCATCCCTCCCCTTTATGTCTCTTTTTACACATTGGAATAACTAAATTACACAATTGCCAAAACAGTAATTATAATCAACATTTTTACACTAGTGCATCAATAACTTAGTCTGCCAGTGACTTCTTCTCTCTCTTAGAGCAACGTGGCTCAAGTGAATGAAGTTCTTCTGTTGAGATAGTTACTGTAGGTCTTATTTCACGAGGACTTGCTCCATGTACCGGCATTTCACCTTCCTCTGTTTCTACTGTTTCCTGGGGGAATAACATACTGGCCTGTTACTGGCTGATCTGTCAGTTCACTCCTCGGGCAACCCACAATGCTTCCTGCTGGCACAATCAGATCAGGTCGCATCACTGGCTCTTGGGATGGCTCTCGCCCACAAAACTGGTCACATGCTATATTAAAATCACATGCACATCACATGGTCCTGTGCTTTAACTTCATAGGACCCCGGCCCTGTTCTGGTCACAACATCTCCTGGAACCCAATTTGGTCCATTACCAAAGTTCTTCACAAACACTAGATCTCTATCCCGAATGCTCTTGCATGTTTAAACAAATCTTGGTTCCTCTTCTGGTTCCTCTAGCTTGTCTCCACCTCCCCCACTAAGTTTGGGAACACAAAACGTAACCTTGTCCTGAGCCTAAAAAGTGAAAACGCTTTCCCTCACAATCCCCCTAAATCTCTTGCCCCTAACCTTGAACCTGTGTCCCTTCGTGACTGACCCTTCAACCACGGGGAACAGCTGCTCCCTATCCACCCTGTCCATGCCCCTCATAATGTTGTCCACCTCGATCAGAGGGCCCCTAGGTCTTCTCTGCTCTAACGAAAACAACCCAAGCCTATCCAATCTTTCTTCATAACTTAAATGTTACATCCCAGGCAACATCCTGGTGAATCGCCTCTGTGTCCCCTCCAGTGCAATCACATCCTTCCTATAATGTGGTGACCAGAATTGCACACAGTACTCCAGCTGTGGCCTCACCAAATTTCTATGCAACTCTAACATGACCTCCCTGCTTTTGTAATCTATGCCTCAATTGATAAAAGCCAGTGTCCCATGTCTTTTTCATCACCCTATTAACCTTCCCTTCTGCCTTCAGAGAGCTATGGACAAACGTCACGGCTCCTTTTTTTCCTCAGTACCTTTGAGTGTCAGACCATTCATTGAATACTTCCCTGTCAAATTTCTCCTTCCATAGTGTGTCACCTGATGCTTTTCAGGGTTAAATTCCATCTGCCACTTTTCTGCCCATTTGACCATCCCATCTATATCTTCCTGTGACCCAAGACACTCAACCTCACTGTTAACCACCCAACAAATCTTTGTGTCATTCATAAACTTACTGATCCTATCCCCCACATAGTCATCAATGTTGTTTAGATAGATGATGAATAATAGGGGACCTAGCACATATCCCTGTGGTACGTTACTGGACACTGGCTTCCAGTCACTAAAGCAGCCTTCTCAGATCATCTTCTGTCTCCTACAACTAAGCCAATTTTGAATCCACCATACCAAATTACCCTGTATCCCATATGCATTTGCCTGATGTTTTATTCTGTTAAAAATCATAAATGTCTGAAACCCGGCACCGGTAAAAATTGTTCCATTGTACGAAACAAGGGCCTCTGGCACCCCATGGTTTGCAAAACACTGTCCCAACTTCTCAACTGTCGCTTAAGCAGTTGTGGCTCTCATCTGAAACGCCTCCATCCACTCTGAATGGCGTTCACAAGTGCCCATAACGGTTCCTCATATTTGACATGGCCCCTAACCCAGGGTCAACCTGGCCATCCCCACAGATGTAATGGAGCTGTAGCAGGTAACCTCTACTGAAATTGGCACTGATCGCAGTGCTTTACCACTGGTTGAATTGCAGCGTCAGTGCCGGACCACTACACATAGCTTCTCGCTAGCAATTGTATTTTAGAGATGCCCAGATGGGTACTGTGTAACTCTTCCAGTAATAATTCTCTTCTTGGCCTGGGGACGACCTTATAGCTGAGCTCGTCTTTCCTGATCTGGTAAGGCTTCATTTCCTCACAAGCTCTCTCATTCTGCCATCCGTACAATATCATATTTTTCACCTTCAGCAACACTGGGCCTCTGTTTGTCCAGTACTTAACCTGTTGAGCTGACACTGGCAAAGTGTTGAGAAAATTCATGGCCATTCTTATCTCTTCTGGTAGTGTGGGAGTTGCACCAATCTCTGGCAAAGGAATATGATTCAGGGTATCTGCATTGCCTACTTGTGTCGCTGAATGATGTTCAATGGTGTACTCAAAAGTCAACAGGAGCAACACCCAACACTGCATATGGGCCAAAGCTATTGGTGGAATTGCTGTATCTTCCTTGAATCAACCCAAGTGACCTGTTGTTTGTCCCTAAAGTGAAATGTCTCCCATATAGATATTGATGGAACGTTTTAGTGCTTTGGGATATAGCACAAGCTGATGAAACTCTAACTGGCAAGCATGTGTACTGGTACAACACCTTATGGATGTATATGGTCATATATTCCCTCAAGAATTGTCCAGCTCTAGCTGCTGGTAGGCATGACTCATATCCAACTTATTAGCATTAACCTCCAACTGGTTTTGCTTACAGGTCTTCAATTTTGGAGATGGGGTACTTGTTCAGCTTCACTGTCTAGTTCACCGTCAGCTTGTATTCCCTGCAGAAGCAAATGTTTTTATTTGGTTTCACTACTGGCACAATGGGTGCTGCCCATTCTGAAAATCGCACTGATTGAATTGAGCCTAGGTCTTCCAGCCTTTTCAACTCCATTTCGACCTTCTCCAATAACGCATAGAGCACATGTCTAGCCCTGAAAAATCTTGGTGGTTTAAGTGTTCACATGAATTCTCGCCTTGACTCCTTTTATTTTTCCCGGTCCTTTGTGGAAAATATCTTTGGACTTGCTGATGATCTTGTGCGGACCATTTCTAAAATTTCTAGACAAATTAATTTGATCTCCTGGAACCAGTCACGCCCCATTAACCTCAGTACCTGACCAACCACCATGACTAAATGTAACTGAGCAGATTGCTGTCGATAGCTCACTGGGGTCATCGTTACATTATTGCTTTTGTGATTTTTGGCGGCATGGAGGTACAGTTGTTAGCACTGCTGCCCCATAGCGCCAGGGACCTGGTTGAATTCTGCCTCGGGTGAGTGTCGTCTGGAGTTTACACTTTCTCCCCATCTCTGCGTGGGTTTCCTCTGGATGCTCCAGTTTCCTCCCACAGTCCAAAGTATGAAGGTTAGGTGGATTGGCCATGCTAAATTGCCCCTTAATGTCCAAAAGGTTAGCTGGGGTTACTGGGTTACGGGGATAGGGTGGGAGCATGACCCTAGGTAGGGTGCTCTTTCAGACCATCGGTGCAGACTCGATGGGCCAAATGGCCTCCTTCTGCATTGTAGGGATTCTATGATTCTATGAGATACACCATAGTTCAGATGCCTATCCTGCCCATTTTTGATTGAGATGACCTTATTTATAAAATTACTTCCAAAACTGCTCTTGGGAAGTTAATTAGATTTGTGACTGGAGCCCCTTTTCCCACCCATCACTGTGGCCTCTACACCATGTTAACTGGATCTCATTGTACGAAAGGCGCCATTCCTCTGGCTTCTGTTAATTTGTCGAACCTTGCTAAGGAAAGCACCTATTTGAAAAGTCGGTTACATTTTACTGTCTTCTGCCTCGTTCACAGCTGGGATTTTCCAGGAACCTTAAAGTGAATTGAGTTTTGGCTGGAATGCAAAATCTTCTGTTCTCGCTTGCAATGGATACCACCATGGACAAGATCGGAGAATCCCACCCTTCTTATAATCTAAGGTCATGTGCTTGATCAATTTGGTCACTCCAAGGATGAGCACAGTCTTCAATTATAAATCATTTCAGTTTGTGGCTATCATTGAATGGGACGAGGTACAACAAAAACTGAAGCTAATTAATTTTACCACCGTGGATGCCTTTTGCCGAAGAGATGAGGCTCTGATACTTGTACTTGCTAAACTGTGAATTCTTTTGACTGCTAATTATTGCTTTTAGTGTTTAAATGAATTATACTGATGTGTAATTTCTGTGGCTGTGATGTTAGCCTCTTGGCCAGGCTGTTATTGTAAATAAGAATTGGTTCTCAATTGACTTAGCTATCTAAATAAAGGTTAAATGAAATGAAGTAAACCTCGCCAGCATTAGGCAGGTATTATTACCACCTACTCAGGGGTTCAGCTAATAACTGAAAACTGGAGGACGGGAGTAGACTGTTGATGGGTAAGTCTCCCAGATGATTATAACTGCTCTGTTTCAGCCAGGGTTATATTCACCCCTTAAATTTCATTGTCTAAGCTACCTGAGTTCAGATCCCTCATCGGAATCCTAATTTACATTTTACAGCCCTGCTGTTCTATGAATTGAATCCCTTGGGAACTCCTTTTAATTAAATAGAAACATTTTTAATATCACTTTCTCCCAAAAATCTTCCTATAGCAGCAGAGCCAGAAACAGTTTTAACATAAATCGCCACTATCTGACTAAAGGAACCAACACTCTAACAGGTCGCAGTGTTAGATTTCTATAACTACTTAAAGAATTGTTTTAAAACCATCCTGAATGGCTTATGTAATGGCTTGTGAAGTGAGCTTACCCATATTGTATCTGGCTGTTGGACAGGAGGTTCGTTTTAAAATTTCATAGACCTGTAAGAAAAATTGGGGAAACAAAGGGTCATGGATCACAACCAGAATTGAACATCTACGTGAGAGAGCAGGGCTGTCGCAAACTGCTATCCATGGACCTCAAGCAACCCTTGGACCCCACGCAACTGAGTTCTAAACACTTTTACATGTTTTATACCCTCAGTGAGGTCCCAGAATGCAGGGAAGTAAATGTTAATAAATAGTAGGTGCAAGTTCCAGGAGATTGCACATTTTCCCTTGAAAGTCCATTTGTCATTTCCACATGTGACCTCAGTGTGCAAAGAAATTCTAAAAGAGGAATAGACTTTGTGCAGCGTTTTTGACGAGATGTACACAGTACAGCAGGTATGCGGGATGGGGAAGCGGGGTTAAATTTGTTCCAGTCATTTTGAAATAATGTGTATTTTTTGCAGCATTTTTTTTTAACCAATTACAATAAATTTGTTCATAAAGATCCTCCCAAAAAATCCATTCTTGATCACTAAGTTGGCAGAACCACACATAGGATTTCAAGAAAACAGGAGCAGAGAAGGAAGAAGAATTTTTCTAATGCTAAACCTCATGACAGCTCAGGAAACCACTGGACCAGGGGGTGTCAAACTCCAGTTGGATGGCGGGCCCGTCCATCACGATGGCACTTTTTGTGAGCCACATTGAGCAAACATCATTTAGACGCTGGGGTAGAAATTGGCATGTATCCCATTTGATTTTTTTGGGCATTAAACAGGTTCAAGGGGAACCGATTCCTAGGGCATAAGGTTGTGCACCGCCATATTGCGCCTTGTTCTTACAGATACCATGTGGCTGCCTCAACTGAATATTGTGATGGCACAACTATAGGTGTTTTCATGGTCAAAGTAATTACAAGTAACTCCACTCCTAACAATTTGACTGTCTGACTTACTATTCGACTGCGGGTTGCATTGTCGAAAAAGGTTTCCTTATTCGTTATGTTGTACCTGTAAAAACATAGAGACAGGGTTAATTGTTTGTGCCTCCCCCATCCTCCGATACATTGCTTTACTACGTCCCCATACCAGCCCTCCCCTCCCCTTGCCCCACCCTCCCCTTGCCCCACCCTCCCCTCACTCAACCCCCCCTCCCCCCACCCATTTCATTTGGAGCAGAATCTTCAAACCTACTCTCTGGGGAACCCCTGATTAAACCCCTAAATCCTCTCCAACAAAGGCATTTTCAACCAGCCCATGCTCTACTGTCCACTCCTTCATTGCTTCTATCTTAGCTTCTATTTTCACTTTATCTCACCTGCATAAATTGCCTCGCAATATTTTATACATTATTGTAATTTAATTGAATAAATATTCGAGAAAGAAAAACAGGTGTGCGGAGAGGGAACAGGACAAGGAGCCCTTTCGAAAGGCGCCACAAAAATGTGCTGTAAAGTCTGTCTGATTCTATTCTATACTCTACATATTGAATTAAGTCCATTTTGCCTTTGATGAAATGAGACCCAATTGTTTTCTACAGATGCAATTTTAATAGCCAGAGTCAATTAATAAACCTACAAGGTCAAGAATATATTGAAATTATTTGTACATGACAGCTGACACTTCAGGACAAATGGCAAACTATGAATTTTGATTTCAGTGTCATTCAGGGTGGTGATAAAACAATTCTTAAAGTATTCATAGAAATATGGGGGTGCGATGCTCCGATGTGGAGCCCAAGTGTTCGCGCCGTCGCGAACGCCGTCGTGTTTCATGACAGCGCAAACCGGGCCATGGTACAACCGATTCTGGCCCCCAAAGGCACTGGAGCGGTTCACGCTGCTCCAGCCACCTTTCACAGAGCCAAATGGGCGCCGTGCCAACCCGCGCATACGCAGTTGGGCAACACCAACCTGCGTGGCGTCGGTGTTCAGGGGCCGGCTTCGCCATAAAGTAGGCCTGGGGGGAAGAGGCCGGCCTGCCGATCGGTGGGCCCCGATCATGGGCCAGACCCCATCAGAGGCCCCCCCCAGTGAAGGTGCCCCCCCTCCCCTCCCGACAGGCCGCCCCCCCCACGACCGATCCCGCAGAATTCCCACCAGCAGCAACCAGGAGTGAACGGCGCTGGCGGGACTCTGTTGTATCGGCATGGCCACTCGGCCCATCCGGGCCAGCGGCGCCGGCACAAATGGCGCCGATTCTCTGCAGCTCGGAGAATCGCGCGCTGGCGTCAGGGCCCAGTTGCGCCGATTCTCCAGCCCGGCGCAGGGCTTGGAGAATCGCCCCCATAATGTTTCAACCTTTTGGAATATTGTTTTCTTCAGTCTGATATTTGATTACTCATGTAAAACTGTCCCTGGCCCTGCTACTCCAGGAGGATTTGGGGGAAACATGATAAATTTTGAGACAGATTTTAAATATAGAGTTTGATAATAGATTCCAGAATTATTTGACGCGTGCAATGGTCACTCTTTTGCGTCTCTCTAACCTTTGATGTATGCATCAGAACATCTAAAAGCAAGCGATAATTAACCTTTTCTAAATCATACGCTTTCCAAAATAATACTTTTCTGTGTGAACTACTTACAAATGCACTTTGTCTCTGGTGAAGGGATGTGCCAGGTGCTTGACTGTCTGGGTCATCTGTCCAACCTTAGGTTGTAAAGGCTTTGTGAACTTTTGCCAGATTGAGTTCACGTTTGCTGTGATCCCATCCTCCTGATTGACTTCAAAAGCCTGAGAAAGAATGAAAGCACGACGCTCAAATTAATGACAACCAAGTCAGGTCTTCCAAAATTGTCATCCCTTTCCCCATAGTATGAAGTGTTTTTCTTTGCCCACCACTTTCCAATAGTCTGTTATGAAAACAGGCCTTCATTTAATTTTTTCATTTTAATTTGTTTCTCACTGTTCCCTGCAAACACCTTTAAGAGCACATCCATAATATGGATACCCTCTTCCAAACTGGAAATTTCTTTTTGACTCAATCCGCCTGGCATGATCTGGATCTCTTCCTTGCTGGGCAAGATCCAGATCGACATATTTAAAATGAGATGAATGACTCATTTAAATACTCGGATGCCGGATTCACCCAGTGCCTGGGAGTCAACAGCTGTGACTGGGAGACCTCACCCGGGCGCCGTTTAGTACGGTCCACACAAGCTTGGACCAGGCCAACGGCACCTGGGAAACTCCCATGCTATTGGAGACCCCCAACCCAGATGGTTGGGAAAGGGCAGGGTGGCACCCTGGCACTGCCCCTGGCACCTGGGTACAATGGCACTGCCAGCCTAGCACCCTGAACAGTGCCACACATGCAGCCTGACAGTGCCACCCTGGCACTGCCAGGGTGCCTCCGTGGCACTGTCGGGGTGCCAGTGGCACTGCCTGGATGCTGGCTTGACAGTGCCAAGGTGCCCAGGTGCCTGCTTGACATTACCAGGGGTTGGGCTGGGTGGGGGGGAACTACATAATAGAAGGGGGATCCAGAGCCTCCCCAAGGGGGGGGTTAGGCAGCTGAATTGCACCCCTGATATATATCTAAAATACCAACATTGGCATTTTGGTGAATTGCACAAATCAGTGAGTGCTGATAGGGAATATTAAAGTGCACCAGAATTCAGTTTTGCCAATGCGAGATTGCAGCATTTAATCCAACCAGATTCTCATAAATCACCAAAATTGCTGAAAACATTTTGTCACTAACTCAGGAAAAATATAAGAAGCATACTATTTTAATTCTCATAAGGTTTTATCTCACAGTGAAGGTGGAGGTAGTGGTGTGGTGCTTTTGTCACTGGACTAGTAATCTAGAGACCCAAGTAATGCTCTGGGGACCTGGGTTCAAATCCCACCATGGCAGATGGCGAAAATTGAATTCAATTTTTAAAGATCTGGAATTAATAGTCTAATGGTAGCCAAGGTCAATTGTTATAAAAACCCATCTGGTTCACTAATGCTCTTTAGGGAAGGAAATCTGCTGCCCTTACCCGGCCTAGATTATATTGATTCTAGATCCATACCAAAGTGGTTGGCTCTGAAATGGTCCAGCACACATTCAGTTCAAGGGTAATTAAGGATAGATAACAAATGCTGGCCCAGCCAGTGGTGCCCATGTTTTGAATTTTTAAAAAAAATTTGTTGTGAGGAAGTTTGGCTTATTTTGCTTTGAAGTGGGATGTCTCATCATTCTTATGGGTCAGTCAAACAAATACCTTCAACACTGTCTTTATTTTTGGTTGCCGAAAAGAGGAAAAGAAGTAGAGGTGCCACGCTCTAAGTTCATAAAAACAAAATGCAGGGTTTATTAAGAGATGTTGCGCCTTCAGTGTAAGATGGTGGACACCCAAGCCAAACACTGTGCTGACGTCACTGTATATAATGTGACATTTCATCAGCAAATAGTGCGACTTGAATATGTAGCACCCCTCTCTCTTTACTCCTTCAATGCCAACAACTTTTCTGTTAAAAATTAATTCAGTACATTACATCATCATGTTATTTTGGTGAAGCATGGTGGCACAGTAGGTAGCACTGCTGCCTCACAGCGCCAGGGACCCGGGTTCGATTCCTACCTTGGGCGACTGTCTGTGTGGAGTTTGCACATTATCCCCTTGTCTGCATGGGTTTCCTATGGATGCTCTGGTTTCCTCCCACAGTCCAAAGATGTGCTAGTTAGGTGGATTGGATATGCTAAATTGCCCCTATAAGGGGTTGCAAGATGGGAGATTGGGCCTAGGTTAGGGTGCTCTTTCAGAGGCTCGGCGCAGACTCAATGGGCCAAATGGCTTCCTTCTGCACTGAAGGGAATCTATGATTCTATGATATTTATACAGATATAAATCAGTAAGGCAGTCTCTTTGGCGAACGTCTGTCTTGTTTAGGTAATGTCCGATGTTCAGGAATTTGGCTCATCACAGAAGTGCCTTCCTGTTCACTTGCTAGTGGTACTTTTTGAGAAACTAATTCAGTATCTGTCTCTGTTGGTACTGAAGATTCTGCAATGGTGGATTTAATAATTTCTTCTTTAATAGATATCAATTCTGATGTACTACTGTCTATTCATTCCGATTTCAATATTCCTGGTGAAGACTCTGTGCGTACACTTTGTGAAGCTAATAACTGGTTAGTGCGCTGACACCAAACTCATTCGTCATCTGTTTGAATTGTTTAAGGTATCGGACCTGGCTTGGCTAGAATGATGGCTGGAGTCCATTTTTTATTCATGGTATAGTTCCTAGCTAAAACTCATCCGCCAAAGTTGAAAATTCTACTCTATAAGTTTTGATCACTTCTAACCATTTGTGTTCAATCTTGTGGCCTGACAATTTCCAAAATTATAGGTGGTGTCAAGAGATTGAATTGCCTTCTCAATTTCCTCTTGGAGAGTAACATCGCTGTTAAGCAATGCTGGTGGTCCAATGTCTATTTTTGCCTCTCTCTTGCCTTTTATATATTGAAAAATTCTCTTCCTATCTTCTTTTATATTACTAGCTAGCTTGCACTCATATTTCATCTTTTCCCCCGTTATTTTTTTTTAGTTGTCCTCTGCTCACTTTGAAAGGTTTCCCAATCCTCATCCCACTAATCCTCACCACTTTGTATGCTTTTTCTTTTGCTTCCATGCTGTCCTTGACTTCCCTCATCAGCCATGGATGCCTTGTCCTCCCCTTAACGTGTTTCCTCCTCCTTGGGATGAACTTCTGCCGTGCCTCCCGAATAACCCCCAAAAACTCCTGCCTAAAGTGTTGCTGATCTTCTTGTACCAAGAAGACACCAAGCATGAATTGTTTAAGCTGACTTGGCACATTATCCCCTGGTGAATCTTTAGTTCCATCATGTAACTGATAAACTCAACTAGCAGATTTGGCTGTATTTTTCTTGGTACATTTCTTTTGTGCTGATGAAATTTGGTGTGACCAACATACAATATGGCCTACTTCACCACAATGTTTTGTAATTATTCTCCTTACCAAAAAAAAATTCTCCTGCTGAATGTCCCACTTGAGTACAGCAATGACACGGTAGATTTTTCTCAGACCTACTTTTAGTAGGCTCCAGCTTAGGAATTTTTGCTTGGACACCAAACAATAAAGCCTCGTCTGCTGCAATTTGCATGGAAGGAGCGATTTCCACAACAGATTTCATGGTTAATGCACCTTCAGTCAACAGCTTCCTTTGGATGGCTTAATTTCTGAGTTTACAGACCAATCTGTCTCAAAGTGTATCATAATAATAATAATCCTTATTGTCACAAGTAGGCTAGCATTAACACTGCAATGACGTTACTGTGAAAAGCCCCTAGTCGCCACATTCCGGCACCTGCTCGGGTACACAGAGGGAAAATTCAGAATGTCCAAATTACCTAACAGCATGTCTTTCGGGACTTGTGGAAGGAAACCGGAGCACCCGGAGGAAACCCATGCAGACACGGGGAGAACTTGCAGACTCCACACAGACAGTGACCCAAGCCGGGAGTCAAGCCTGGGACCCTGGATCTGTGAAGCAACAGTGCTAACCACTGGGCTACCGTGCTACCCACGAATTAGACAGAATAGTTCTTTCTTAGAACAAAAATCTAGGAGCAGGAGTAGGCAATTTTGACTCTCAAACCTGCTCCACTGTTCAATACGACCATGGGTAATCTCGTCATGGCCTCAATTCCACTGTCCTGCCAGTTCTCTGTAACCCTTCAACCCATTACTAATTAAAATCTGTCCTACTCCTTAAATTTACTTACTGTCCCAGCATCCACCGCACTCTGGGGTAGCAAATTCCACAGATTCACGACCCTTTGAGACAAATAATTTCTCCTCATCTCGGTTTTAAATTTGCTACCTCTTATCCTGAGACTATGACCTCTTGTTCTAGAATGCCCCACAATAGGAATCATCTGCCCTACGTCTGCTTTATCCATTGCTATTATCTTTTATACCTCAATTTAATCTCCACTCATTCTTCTGAACTCTCGAGAGTATAGAACTAAACTACTCAATCTCCCTACATAAGACAAACCCCTCGGGTGGGATTCTCCCATCGGGCGGCTAAGTGCCAACACCGGCGTAAAAACGGGAGTGTTTTACTCCGACGTCGGCGTCCGTTCCAGGGCCCCATTCTGCGGCCCACAGTGGGGTAGCACAGCGTTGGATCGGCCCACGCCGCTCCAGCTGCCAATCCCGGCCTGAACCCGGCGCCGCGGGGACCAGGCGTGCGCAGTTGGACCAGCGGCAACTAGCTCATGCGCAGTGGCCTTCGTCCCCGCGTTGCCCCCAACGCCAAATGGCGCAGGGCTTCAGAGCCGGCGCGGAGGAAAGGAGGCCGGGGGGCTGAGAGGCCGGCCCGCCGATTGGTGGGTCCCGATCGCAGACCAGGCCACGACAGAGACCCTCCCCCGCCCCAGGGTCAGAACCCCCTCCCCTGACAGGCCGTCCCCGGCCCCTTCAACGGCGAGGTCCCACCAGCTCAGAGGATGTTAGAACGGCACTGGTGGGACGCGGCTTTTTGATGAGTGCCGCTCGGCCCACCCAGGCCAGAGAATCGGCGCGCCGGCCCGTGCTGGAGAGTCATCGCATACCCCGACCGGCGCCGCGCGACAACACCGGCCCCAATAGCGCCCCGGCATCGGAGCGGTGTGGCGCGATTCGTGGGGCCCGCCGGCGTTTCTCCGCCCCAGCTGGGGGTCGGAGAATTCCGTCCCTCATCTCTGGAATCAATCGAGTGAACCTCCTCTGAACTGCCCCCAATGCAACTACATCTTTCCTCAACTAAGGGGACCAAAACTGTGCACAGTGCTCCAGGTGTGGTCTCACCAATGCCTTGTGGTTGGCACGGCGCCGGTAGAGCAGGCCCCCGCCGATTCTTTGCCCGTGCCATTCACGCCTGCTCTCAGCTAGCGGGACCTCGGCATGGAAGGATCCGGGGGCGGCCTGTGGGGGGGGGGGGGGGGGTCCGATCCCGGGGGGGGCCTCCGATGTGGCCTGGCCCACGATCGGGTCCCAACAATCGTTGGGCCGCCCTCTCTGGTGGGGGCCTCCTTTCCTCCGCATCGGCCCCTGTAGCCCTCTACCATGTTGCGTCGGGGCCGGCGCGGAGAAGGGAGCCACTGCGCATGCGCGCGTTGGCGACAGTGCCAGTGCACGTGCACGGGCCCCGTGGCATCCAGTTCATGCCTGGATCAGCAGCTGGAGTGGCGTGGATCACTCCAGTGCTGTGCTGGCCCCCTGTAGGGGCCAGAATTGCTGATCCTGAGGCCGTGTTGACACCATCGAGAAACGCAACGGTGTTTCCAACGGCGTCAAGCCTTAGCCTCAGGATCACAGAATCCCGCCCGGGGTGACTTCTTGCTGCTCAACAGATGTTCAGATGCTCATGTTAAGGAGAAGGTGTTAGCTGGAGCATTGAGCTCCAAAATGGCAGCATTGGCATTAATTAGCATTACACACTGATTAATATCAAAATCTGCCTAATCTGCATACTTCTGAGGCAGGTATCTAACCCATAGGCAGCACAGTGGTACAGTGGCTACTACTGTGGTTAGCACAGTTGCTTTACAACTCCAGGGTTACAGGTTCAAATCCCGGCTTGGGTCACTGTCTGCCCGTTCTCCCCGTGTCTGTGTGAGTTTCCTCCGGGTGCTCCAGTTTCCTCCCACAAGTCCCAAAAGACATGCTGTTAGGTGGATTGGCCATCCTAAATTGCCCTTGGTGTCCTAAAAAGTTAGGTAGGGTTACTGGGTTACGGGTGTGGGCTTAAGTGGGATGCTATTTCCAAGGTGCAGACTCGATGGGCTGAATGGCCTCCTTCTGCACAGTAAATTCTATGATTCACTGCTGACTCACAGCTCCAGGGATCCGGGTCCGCTTTTGATCTCGGGTGACTGTCTTTGCAGAGTCTGCACATCCTCCCCGTGTGTGCGTGGGTTTCCTCTGGGTGCCCGGTTTCCTCCCACAGTCCAAAGATGTGCGGGTTAGGTGGACTGGCCATAATAAATTGCCGTTAGTGTCCACCATGTGCAGGTTAGGTTCCAAATATAGGTCAGGGTGGACGTGGGAGTTGACATGGGTAGAGTGCTCATTCAAAGGTTCGGTGCAGACCCGATGGGCCGAATGGCCTCTTCTGCATCGATTATTCTCTTATGCTTCGTGTAAATGCTCCCTACACCAACACTCATGCCATGCCTAATATTGCATTAACAAAGTCTGCATTGTGAGTGTGCATGCATGTCGCGGACACCATTTTAGAAGCAAACTGACACCCATAGAACACAAACAATACATGCTATGAAGCTGAATTTTACAGCTAAAGATCCAGCACATTTCTCATTGATCCCCAAAAGGCCATCATGTAATAATGCAAGAATATTCCATGCTCATCTCCCAATCGGTAGAGAACAAGCAAAATCAGCCTCTAAGTTTGAATTGCATGGACCATGGTCCTTGCATGGTCCAACTGCTATAGAGCCAATATCCATTAGTCTTGTGAACCTTCCTGATAAACTTGAGCTACACTATAGTGGTAAACACATTAATATCGTCAGGGTCGTACATTTCTCACCCTATCAAGTGACAATTACCAAAACCTGAGGTCTCGGGAGAAAACAATTACTGAAAAAATGATAAAGATGTGAGTATGTAATAAGCCTCTAAGGTAATTCTTTCTGCTAACTGTATCGTGCTAAGTTTGAACACTTTTATGTTTTTCATTTATTCCAAATAAAAATCAAATGTCTGCCTACTTCAAGGTTTACATCCATTTTTCTTATTGACAAATGTATGTTGTTAGGAAAGAGATATAGTTTTAAGAAAGTTATATTTGTATTTATGCGTGTAGGGTATAATGTGTTTGTTTCATTATTAAAAGTTGCTTCCAGTCTGTAGTTTTGTTTTGATACCTGCATTGTAATGACATTTTAACAGCCCTAAATCAAACAGGGAGTATAAAAGAAATTGGGCTGTTGATAAGTAACCAGGGACCCACATAGAAAAGTAAAAGCAGTTAGATCAGTTGAGAGGAGTTGGAAACAGGATTCCACAGACATTGCCAGAACAATGCAAGAAAGCAAGTCCTTGAAATGAAGAAGAAAGTCTCAAAAAACAAGAAGAGGGACAGAAGCAAGTTCCAAGAAGAGCTTCCTGTCAAAGGAACAAAAAAACAGGAATCTGAGGAAACAAATATTCTGAGTGACTCCCAGTTAAAGAGAGGGTTGCACGGAGCAGACCTGGGGACATTGGCTTGTGAGAAGCCAGATATTCAAGGTGACCAGAAGGTTGTTGACTTATTACTACAGCCCTGTGAAGCTATGGGGCTGGATTCTCCGCACCCCGACGCCGAAATCGCGGCCGGTGCGGGGGCGGAGAATCCATTTTCCCGCAACGAATTGGGACCGGCACCAGTTCCCCAATTCTGCAGCCCTGAAAAGCAATGTACTCGGAGAGTACCACGCCGCCTAGGACCTTCCTGGGGCCATTGACAGAGGCCCGCTCAGCCATTCTCCGTCCTCGAATGGCCGAAGTCTCGACTGCTCCAGCCGGCCAGGATACTCGCGTGGCGGCTGCAGACTCAGTCCGTGGCTGCCCTGGTCAGGGCGGGCCGATTGGTGGCCAATTAGCTGTCTATAAGCTGCCTTATAGACAGCTGGGAAATGTTTGTGCGGGCATTGAGGGTCAGGCGCGCGGTTAATTGGAGGGTTTAACTTTCGGCTCCAGCTTTGCGGTCCGAGTCCACCATGGAGCACAGCGCAGCCGCTGGAGGCCACCGCCATGCGCATGCGCGGGCTCCGACCCGGGCGTGCGGGGCCCCGTAACTGCAGCAAAAGCTGTTGGATCTACGCCAGGTCCCTGCTAGCCCCTGCAGGGCTAGGAATTCGTTGCCCATGCATGCCAGTTTTTCTGGCGTGAAACTCCACAGTTTTGATGCCGGCGTGGGGGCATAGTCCCAATAACGGAGAATCCAGTACATGGTGTTCTGTGGGCAGGGCTGGTTGTCTGAGAGAGTGTGTGAAAGGCAAATCTTGAACGCACTTGGCAATCCAAGGCAGAGGAATGCCAGAAGGAGCAGTTCGAACCCTGGAGGTAAGTCCTTGGTGAGGGAAACCAAGAGAAAATGTTATTGGAGGAAGATTCCCGGACGTGTTCTTCAAGAGTGAAAATTCTAAACCCTTGTGCGGAAGACAGAGTTCCAGTGAGACCGATTGGCTCACAGTGTGATGAGCATCTGGGGGAATTGATGAGAAACTCATAGAGTTGTTTGGATGGCATCTGCCACTTGGTTACAAAGTGTGGGGCATCTACCCACAGTTTGCCTGTTGGATTATAAAGACTGGACTTACTGAGAACTTCAGAGTACAAGTACAATAATTCAGAACGTCCAAATTAGCGAACAGCACATGTTTCGTGACTTGTGGGAGGAAGCTGGAGTACCACGCAGACACAGGGAGAACGTGCAGACTTCGCACAGACAGTGACCCAAGCCAGGAATCGAACCTGGGACCCTGGCACTGTGAAGCAACAGTGCTAACCAATATGCTACTGTGCCTGTCTGAACAGCAACTTGTTTAAACATTAAATGGATCCTGATGTGTTATGTACTCTGGGATAATACAGGCTGCAACTGGATGCAGCTTTAACCAAAAGATACTCCAGACCTTGAAGTTAGTTCAATCTGATTTATTGAACCAGTAGCACAATTAGCACAGTTCTCTATGAGTTCGACTCTCTGCTAACCTAAGTGTGGTTACTCAGTCTGACTGAACCAGACTAACTCTTAGCCACGTGCTGGAGGTGTGATACTGTACATACACCCTGACTCACTCCGTAGATGTTCATCAGTGGAAAGAGGCGGGGTGTGAGCGCCTCGTGCCTTTTATAGTGAGATACCACCCCTGAGTGTCCTGCCTGCTCATTGGTCATGTCCTGTTCTCTGTGTTCATTAGCTGCCTGTCTGTATATCACTATCTGCATGGCTGCATTTCATGACAGGTCCGACTTTTGTGAGGGTCCTCACACTTTTTTAAATTATTTGTTCGCAGATGTGGAGATTTCTGGCCAGATCAGCATCCATCACCCATCCCTAATTATCTTGAGAAGGTGGTGGTGAACCAACGTCTTGAACTATGAGAGTGCTATTTTGATCCAGAAGGAATGGCAATATAGTTCCAAGTTTGGATGGTATGTGATTTAGAGGGGAACTGTCAGAAGTCCTCACAACTTTACTTTTAGACATTTGTGTGAGAGTTTAGTTCGAAAACTTGTAGAGCATCTGGAACTATCATAGAATCATAGAATTTACAGTGCAGAAGGAGGCCATTTGGCCCATCGAGTCTGCACCGGCCCTTGGATAGAGCAAGCTACTCAAGCCCGCGCCTCCACCCTATCCCCGTAACCCAGTAACCCCACCCAACCTTTTGAATACTAACGCGCACATCTTTGGACTGTGAGAGGAAACCAGAGCACCCGGAGGAAACCCACGCAGACACGAGAAGAACATAGAGGGCGCGATTCTCCCAAAACGGGAGAAATCGTAAAGCTGCCGTAAAACCCGGGCGGGTTTTACGGCAGCGCGCCCCTTCCCGACCGGGGACCGATTCTGGTCCCCGGTCGGGGCTAGCAGCCCGACGCCGTAGGCTCCGGCAAGACGGGCTTAACGAAAATCGTTAAGCCCGCTTGCCGGAGTTAGTGCCGGCTGACGCGTCATATGACGTCAGCCGCGCTTGCGTAGTTTGGAAGACTCCAACCCGCGCATGCGCGGGTGACGTCATCGCGTTTTTGCGCGAAACCCGCGCATGCGCGGGCCGGGATGCCCCTCAGCCGCCCCGCGAATGGATACTGCGGGGCGGCGGAAGGACAAGTAGTGCGCGGGCATCGGGCCCGCTGCCCGCAATCGGTGCCATGGTTATTAATAGCGAGTTTGTGACGCCGTTTTTACGAACGGCAAGACCAGGTGTGTTTGCCGTTCGTAAAAACGGCGGAAAGGGCTGGGACTTCGGCCCATCTAACAGCTGAGAATCGCTGCCGGCCGTAAAAAAACGACGGCAGCGATTCGGGTCGGGACTTCGGCGGGGGGGGGAGAATAGCGGGAGGGCGGCAAAAATGTCGGGAAGGCCCTCCCGCTATTCTCCCACCCGTCGTGGGGGGCGGAGAATTTCGCCCACAGACTCCGCACAGACAGTGACCCGAGCCAGGAATCAAACCTGGACCCTGGAGCTGTAAAACAACTGTGCTAACCACTGTGCTACTGTGCTGTCTGCAACCAATCATTAACCAAGGTGCTGTGATTCACCCTGACAGATGTCTCTGCAATATATATTTGGATATTTAAGTTTCCCTAAAGCTCTTTATTTAAAGAGCGATTGACATGAGTTGACTTTGAACTGAGGGGGAAGTTGAGAAAGTAATAACTGCATCCAGGGCTTTGCAAGGCTGCTAAATTTAAGCAACAGTCATATAACATGATTGGTATATCGTGGAAACTAAAATATTTTGTTTAACTACTTCATTTGATGTACTAATATAGCCACAGTAATATCTAGCATGTGCCAGAGGGGTTTAAAGAAAGTAATTGAGGAGAAACTGTTTATACTGGCAGGACTGTTGGTAACCAGAGGATATTGATTAAAGATCATTGGCAGAGGAGCCTGAGGAGAGATGAGAGAAAACAAAATGTTTGCAATGAGTTACCATCAGGAACGCTCTGTCTGAAATGGTGGTGGAAACAAATTCAATAACCATTTTCAAAAGGGAACTTGAGATAAATTGGAAAAGGAAAATGTTTTGGGGATAACGGCAAAAGCAGGGCAGTGGAGGTCATTTTCAGTTCTTTCTAAAAACCTGGCACAGGCATTGTAGTCATAGAATCATAGAATGTACAGTGCAGAAGGAGGCCATTCGACCCATCGAGTCTGCACTGGCCCTTGGAAAGAGTACCCTACTTAAGCCCACACCTCCACCCCATCCCCGCAACCCAGTAACCCCACCTAACCTTCTTGAACACTAAGGGCAATTTAGCATGGCCAATCCACAATATGCACATCATTGGACTGTGGGAGGAAACCGGAGCACCCGGAGGAAAGTCACGTGGACAGAGGGAGAATGTGCAGGCCGTCTGCATGGCCTCCATCTGTGCTGTAAGATTATATGATTTTTATTCATTTCTAAGTTTCTCCATTAAGTGATACTTCCTGAAATACTTGAAGCACCACAGAATACTTTGGTAACATAGAATCTTAGAAGTAAACGGTTACATAATTTCAGTTTCAGCAGAATAAAAAAGACACTAAGCAGTGCAATCACTTGCATTGGAGAGCTCCAGTTCATTGGAATGGATGAAACACATCTCTCTCTGCTATCTGCAAAGTACTGCATTAAAATGTGTCACAGTAATCTCAAATTGGGTTTTGTTGGGCATAAACTCACACCTTAAAATTACTTACATTTCTACAGAAATCGACAGTCTCACACCAAAACGAGCAGCCAGGAGTATTTTAATGGTGATACTATTCTCAGTTTCACCTGAAGAATGGCATTTGCACAATGAGAGAAAGTTTCACATTACGGTGATATCCAACTCGGCATGCAGCCTAGAGTATTGATACTGGGTGCAAATATTTCATTACCAGGTGCTCCCATCCCTCATACCAAAAGGACTAAGTGATAAACAAAGTTGGGTTTAAGCTACAATCTTGCAGTTATTAACATAGAACATAGAACATAGAACAGTACAGCACAGAACAGGCCCTTCGGCCCTCAATGTTGTGCCGAGCCATGATCACCCTACTCAAACTCACGTATCCACCCTATACCCGTAACCCAACAACCCCCCCTTAACCTTACTTTTATTAGGACACTACGGGCAATTTAGCATGGCCAATCCACCTAACCTGCACATCTTTGGTCTGTGGGAGGAAACCGGAGCACCCGGAGGAAACCCACGCACACAGGGGGAGGACGTGCAGACTCCACACAGACAGTGACCCAGCCGGGAATCGAACCTGGGACCCTGGAGCTGTGAAGCATTTATGCTAACCACCATGCTACCCTGCTGCCCCAATAACAATATAGTTATTATTAAGTACAGACATATATGTTGGGCTTGATACTCAATCCCTGGATGCCCGGAATGTGTTCCCCGATGGGACGGAGAATCGGGCGACGGGGCAAAATCTAACCGAAGCTCTGACCCCCGCCCCCGCCCCCAATGGTGGCATGAATGAGTTCCACACCGCACGCCAGTGGGAGCATATAAATAAATGCAAATAGGTCATAATGACCCATTTGCATCTATTTAGTGGACCCGGCGCCTTATGCTCCACCATCCCGTGGTTCTCCGGTTCCCGGACCGGGAATGATGGGAGCGCGGTTCACGTGTGATCTCTACAGTCGTGTCCCTGTGATGGACTTTGTGGACACCGCAAGATCCACCACGCCAGGGCCATGATGGTAGAGACCTTCCGAGCCTATCCGAGGCCCAACACCAGCACCCCCCGCCCACCCGGCACCACCATCAGACTCGCCCCCCCCCCACACTGCACAGCTGCCCCAAACTCAGGGATTGCCTGGGTGCCCCTCTCCTCCAAGTACAGGGGTGACCCAACACTGCCCTAGGACCCCTGTAATAGGGAGACACCCCCACTCAGACCCCTGTAATGGGGCACCTGCCAGGGACCCTTTTATTGGGGGAAAACCCTCCCCCCACAGGGACCCCCTGCCTAAAGTAACCCCATCCCCCCTGTGTGGAA
This sequence comes from Scyliorhinus canicula, assembly GCF_902713615.1. Lineage (NCBI taxonomy): Eukaryota > Metazoa > Chordata > Chondrichthyes > Carcharhiniformes > Scyliorhinidae > Scyliorhinus > Scyliorhinus canicula. The sequence goes on along the minus strand of NC_052156.1, from coordinate 117,949,613 downwards.
GCTATAGATCAGCCCAGACAATGTCAGTGGTATGCATTATAACTGTAGTAATTACCTTGCAGATCCACATGTCCATTACTCGAAGGAGAGCTGTTGTGTCCACAGATTCACTATCTGCCATTCATTGCTTTAGTGGTCTGTGATTGACAGTTCATAAAAACCATCTGCAGCCTTGATCCATTCATATCCTTTCATGCTTCAGCGGCCTACCTGATGAAACCCAATGTTTGTAAACATTGACCACAGCAAAGAGATGTAAGTGCACTAAGTGCATTCCAATCATTCAATCGTGTGAATTCACTGTACTTACCTCTCTTTGATGTGATCAATGTTTACAAACATTGCAGATAGTGGCACATCTGCTCTTCTTTGAGGAATAGACACATGGAACTGCAGGTACGTATTACAGCTGTAATGTTTCCCACTGTCTCTGGACTGCTCTCTAGCCTCCAGGCAAGGGGGAAGGATCTGTATGCATGGGGCCTATGTGGAGGGGTTTTTTTTAGGCAGCGTGTCCCTGTGGGTGGTTCCCCTACTACAGGGGACCCGAGTGGGGGGCGGGTTTGGACACCCCTGTATTTGGGGTTGGGGGGCACTTAGATAATCTGGGGGTGGGGGTTACCGTGTGGTGAAGGGGTTTGGATCAACTTACTGTGCGGGGGGGAAGGTCAAGGCTGATTTGTGGTGTGGGGAGGGGGGATGTTGGGGCCGATTTACGGTGCGAGGGGATGCTGACTGCGGGACCTTGCTATCAGACCATCTGCTCAAGATGGCGGCCCAACAGCGAGAATACCCTGGCAATCCCTCGTATTCCACGCCATGCATAAATTTGCATGGCATGGAACAATGAATTGCATCCCACTTTACGACCGCAAGGGGTTCATAAAACTGGTGCACTTCAGCTCCAGCGGGAGAATGTAGGGCTGAATTCTCCGCCATCGGGATTCTCCATTTTTCCGGCAGCCCGGGGGTTTCCACACTGCCCCACAATGGGAAACCCCATTGACCAGCTGGCGAAATGGAGGTTCCCAATGATGTGCTGAACCAGAAATCAGGTGGGGTGGGACGGAGAAATCCGCCCACTGTCTCCAAATGGAGAATCCAGCACATTGTGTTTCCCAGTTGTTAGACAAAATCCCTGTTGTTCTCAGGATCTCCTGTCTTAATTCAGTTGGGAATATGCTGGGTTGATTGAAAAGTAGGCCTTGCCCATTAATATTCCTACAATGAACCATTCCCTAAATTCCTTTATTGCTTTTTGGAGCTAAAACCACAAGTCATCTTCTCCAAGACCGTGATCATAAGAAGGCATAGGAACACCAAACACCAACGGGCGGGATTCTCCCAACGGGAGACTAAGGGCACGATTCTCCGCTCCCACGTGGCATCGGGAAGGCCGCTCATCGCACCCTATTCACCCCCCCCCTCCCCCCCCCCCAGGGGGCTAGGAGCGGCGGTGTGAGAAACTCGGCCGCCGGGCCTTGACGCCTGCGTCAAAGCGGCGCGCCGAGAATGACGCGACGGCGGCGCCTAAGTGACATCAGCCGTGCATGCGCAGGTTGGCCGGCTCCAACCCGCGCATGCATAGTTGCTGTCTTCCCCTCCGCTGCCCCGCAAGACATGGTGGCTTGATCTTGCGGGGCGGCGGAGGGGAAAGAGTGCGGCACCCGCGATCGGTGCCCACCGATCGTCGGGCCAGTCCCCTCCCGAGCACGGCCGTGGAGCTCAATTCCCTCTCCGCCCCCCACAGGCCCCAAACTTATCTTTTGCGCTATGTTCACGCCGGCAGCGACAAGGTGTGGTTGCCGCCGGCGTGAACAGGTTGGGAACGTCAGGCCGCTCGGCCCACCCGGGCCGGAGAATCGCCGGTCGCCGTGAAAAACGGCGAGCGCCGATTCCGCGACACGCCATTTTCGGAGGGGGGGTGGGAGTATTGCGGGGGGTGCCAAGGCAGCATGTCGTGATTCGCCCGGCCCTCCCGCGATTCTCCCACCCGGCGGGGGAGCGGAGAATCGTGCCCTAAGTGCCGACACCGAAGTGAAAACCGGAGTGTTTCACTCCGGCGTCGTAGGCCGCTCCTCGCATCCTATTCTCCCACCCCCAGGGGGCTAGGAGCGGCGCTGCGTCATTTACGCGCGCCGGGCCTTGGCGCCGCGTAAAATGACATCACCCGCGCATGCGCGGTTGCCGTCCTCCCCGCGGACGCCCCGCAAGAAATGGAGGAGTGATCTTGCGGGGCAGCGGAGGAAAGCAGTGCGTCCTTCAGAGAGGCTGGCCCGCCGATCGGTGGGCACCGATCGCGGGCCAGACCCCTTTTGAGCACCCCCTGGTGCTCGATCCCCCCCCCCCCCCCAACAGGCCGCCCCCGCAACGTTCCCACGCTGTTCACGCCGGAAGCGAACAGGTGTGGTCGGCGCCGGCGTGATCCCGTCGTACTGGGCAGGCTGCTCGGCCCATCCGGGCCAGAGAATCGCCGCTCGTCCGTTACAAATGGCGAGCGGCGATTCTCCGAGCAGCCAGCCGTAAATCTCAGCGCGCCAGTTTGGGGGGGTGGGATAATCGCGTGTGGGTGCCGGGGCAGCGTGACGGGACTCGCCCGGCGCCACCGCGATTCTCCCACCCGGCGTGGGGGGTGAGAATTGCGCCCCAACGTTCCTATACCGCAATCATTTATTGAGATCCAGTATATGGTCATGCCAATCCACACACATTTCCCGTGTCCTGGCAGACCAATGTAGGGGAAAAATAGAGATCCAGATTGCAATTGTGCCAAAAGTCCTCCAGAATAGACGAGAAATATATTCTTCTGCTTGCTCCAGCTGGGAGCAACTGAACCTTGATCCAAAATATATGACCTCCAGGTGGTTGTATGCCTAAGGAACCCCCACCTCCTCCCACCCCTATTATTTAAATAGGGCGAGACTACAGAAAGATATGGGAAAAGGGAGATGTGAGTGTCCTCATGGATGAAACAGAAAAAAGTTAGCATGCAGCTACAGCAGCTAATTAGTGAGACAAATGGAAAGTTGGTGTTTATTGCAAAGGGGGAGAGAGTATAATAACAGGGGAGTATTCCTAAAATGATACAGGGTGTTGGTGAGACCACACTTGAAGCACTTGTATTGTTTTGCTCTCCTGATATAAGGACGGATATACTTATATTGTAGGCTGTTAAAAGAAGGTCCACTAGGTCGATTCCTGGGATGTAACGGGGTTGCCTTATGAAAAGATTAGGAAAGATTAAGCAGATTGGTCATCTGGTCATTGTGGTGTTCAGAAGATTGAACGTTAATTGTTATAGCCCTCATGAAGACCACGGGGAATTGCTGGTTGATCTCCAGTAGTTCCCGATAGTCCCGGGCTGGAATATTTGCTGTGTTTGCCGTAATTGCGGCTTTATTTGTGTTGGAGAATAAACTGCTTTGCCTTTTATCCTGCAACTCCTGGAATTATTATATTGGCAACAAGAATGGGCAGCTGAACCTGCTCTTTCCCAATTTGGCAGGGTAGGTGGGGTCCAAGCAGGAAAGCCAAAAGAGGAATTGCAATGCCTGCCTTTCGGAGTCTCGTCGGCATGTGCCATCTTTCAGCGTGTCATGGAAAATATTCTCCAAGGGCTGCCTGGTGTGGCAATATATCTCGACGACATATTAATTACAGGGCCCACTGAAGAAGACCACCTAGCAATCTTGGAAGAGCTGTTGAGGTGATTTTCCAAAGCAGGCATACATCTCAAGAGAGAGAAATGTGTATTCCAGGCATGTGAAGTAATCTATCTCGGGTACCGGGTAGATAGGAAATGTCCACATCCCATGGGGGTAAAGTCAACGCCATCAAAGAGGTGCCAACCCCATGAAATAGAACAAAGCTGAATCTTTCTTAGGCGTGATAAATTACAATGAGAAATTCATCCCAAATTTAGCCACTTTGTTTTCACCCCAGCACATATGGCTGAAAAAACATCAAAGGTGATCATGGCAGCACCGCAGGATGAAGCCTTCGCGAACATAACACAGCAAATGCTGTCCTTGAATATACTGGCCCATTACGAACCCAGAAATAACTAATACTGACTTCTGATGCCTCCCCGCCTGGTTGGAGGCAGCCCTTTCACATTGAATTGACGATGGAACGGAGAAGCCCAGTACATAGGCGTCCAGGAACCTGGTGGATGCTGGTTGGCGTGATTCACAAATTGAAAAGGAAGTGTTAGCTGTTTTTTGTTTCAAACAATTCTATCACTATATCTACGGCTGACATTTTGTAATCATAACAGACCACAAGACTTTGCTGGGCATTTTCAAAAAAGGTAGAACAATTCCTCCCATCACCTCAGCTTGGATCTAACTTTGGGCATTGTTACTGGCAGCCTGTGAATATTCGCTTGAGCACCCCTTTGGAGCACGTATTGTCAATGCGGACGTTCTGAGTCACCTCTCACTGCCCACGAACTTAGCCCCTTTGCCAGCTCTGGAAGAAGTCATCCTGGCTTTAAACGCTTTAGATACCCTGCCAATATCTACAAAACAGATCAAAGCTTGGACCCAGAAAGACCTAACATTGTCCAAGTTACGGCACATGATCCGAGTGCAATCCATGACAACATGGAGCCCTTCCTCAACAAAAAACAAGAACTAAGTGTTGAAGATGGTATTATCCTCTGGGGATCCTGAGTGGTTGTTTCACCCCCCCCCCCCCCCCCCCCCCAGGTCAGAATCCAATTCTGATGTAGTTACACAACGTTCAACCCAGGGTATCCAAGATGAAGATGCTCACGAGGAACTACGTTTGGTGGCACAAGCTTGATGCAGGATTCAAGGACATGGTGAAGCAATGCTCTTGTGCCAGGAGAATCAGAGGCTCCCATCATCGATCTCCTTACATCCATGCGAATGGCCAGAAAGACCATGGATATGGGTGCATTTCGACTCTGTGGTCTGTTCTTAGGATCAACATTCCTCATTATAGTCGTCACCCATTCTAAAGGCTGGAAGTACATCACATGGCCTCCATGCCTTCTCATGTAACAAAATTAAAACTCCCAACAAAGTTTTTGTACCCACGACTTGCCAGAGGTCCTTGTATCCGATGAATGGAACTGTCATTATCAGTGGGGAGTACCAGGCATTCTTGAAGTCGAACAGCATCAACTATATCCATTTGGCACCTTACCACCCATCATCCAAAGGGATGGCAGAGAAGGTGGTGTGGATGATCAAGAATTGAATGAAGAAACAGCCAACAGGTTCTATGGACACAAGACTGGCTCAATTCCAATTGACTACCAAACCATGCCTCACACCATGATGGGAGTTTCCCCGACGGAATTATTGATGGGACGGCGACTGTGCACCAGGCTGAGCTTGCTACTTCCTAATTTAGCTGAGAGGGTGCAGTCCAGGTAGGAGAGTCAAAAGTAGAATTATGATGCCAGGAGGCCCAAGAGAACATTTAAAACGGGAGATGTCATACGGAACTTCGAGCATGGCTCCAGTTGGATTCCTGGAGTCGTGTTGGAGAAGACAGGAGCTGGGATTCTCCGGTCCCGCCCCGGGTCAGAGAATCGCCGGGGGAGTGGGTGCACGAATCCCTCCACGCCAATCCAATGCCAGGCCGCCGGAGAATCGCCGCCAATCGCACTGGCGCAGTCGCCGCGGTGCTGGTCGAGAGCCGCTGAAAGCGGCCCCCTGGTGATTCTCCGCGCTCGACGGGCCGAGTGCCCGCCAAGTCCCGCCGGCATCATTTGCATATGGTCCTATCCGGTGGGACCTTGGCATTCTGGCTATGGGGGCCATCCTGGTGGGGGGAGCGGGGGGAGCGGAATCCGGGAGGGAGCCTCCATGGTGGCCAGGCCCGCGGTCGGAGGGGAACTGATCGGCGGGCAAGCTCATTCCGGGGGGGGGCTATGTTCCTCCACGCCGGGCCCCTGTAGGGCTCCGCCATATTGCCCGGGGGGCCGGCGTTGAGACGGCCATGGCACGCATGCGCGGACCCACACCAGCCGTGGCGCGCATGCGCGGACCCACGCTGGCCGTGGTGCGTGAATGCGCGGACCCGTGCCAGGCGTGGCGGGCCGGTTTTCAGCGCCGGAGTAGTGCACAGCACTCCGGCACCATTCTAGCCCCCAAGGAAGGGGTGAAGGCCCATTGACGCCAGCGTCGCTTGCGCTGGTTTTGACGCCGGCGTCAACACTTGGCCAGGATTTCGGAGAATCCCAGCCAGGACCTGTCTCCTGTAAGGTCTTGGTCCAAGGAAAGGCTGTGAAAAAGTACCTCGCACACCTGAGGAGTTGGGAACCCCCTCCTGTGGAAACTATGTCCCCACTGTCAGTCGCAGCCACCTCTGGCACAGGACTCCTGCCCATGGGGGACCCTAAGATTGTTCCCTCCGACAGCGAAGACTCGGTATCTGAGATGGTTTGCCTCTTGAGGCCAGCACCGAGGACAAGCCCCCTTCATTAACCCTCAAGCGCTTGTTGAGGAAGGTGCAGGTCCCTAGTCTGCTTCACGCTCCCCCATCTGACTCCATCTGCCACAGTGACCTAGTGCCAAAATGCGGAAGAGGCCGCATCACTCCAGGAATGAAGGGGATGAGGGGGTAGGGATGTTATAACCCTCACGAAGACAACAGTGGAATCGCAGATTGATCTCCCCATGGGCTTAGTAATATGAGTTCCCATGTTGAGCGAGCTGAGGTTAGATGAGGACTTTGACAGTTTAGATGCTGAAAAGATGTTGCACCTGGGGTATGTAGAACTAGAGAGCACCATGTCAAAATAAGTCATCGCCAATTCAGAGATGGGGAATTTCTTCACTCAGACGGCCATGAACCTTTGGAATTCTCTATTCCAAAGCATTGTGCAGTCTGAGGGCACAAGCGAGACTTTGGATGAGAATTTCTGGGCACGCTGCATGCTCGACTGGAAAGTCCCATTCTGAGTCATTGAACATATTCAGGGTTGTAATAGATATCGTTCTTGAACGATAGGGAAGTCAAACGTTCTAGAAAACAGGCAGGAAAGTAGTCAAGATCTTGAGGCCATGATCTTACTGAAAGGCGGAGCAGGCTTGAGCAGCTCCATGGCCTACTCCTGCTATTATTTATTATGTTCTTATCTTCTTAAATCCGGCAAATAGCTCGGACTATTCTCAATAAACCTTACATTGGCTGTCATTTTTAACGGTGTATTTAACTGTCTATCACTCTCATTTAAACAGTCAAACTCAAACATAGCAATCCCTTTAGGTGGCAAATACTTCAAAAACATATTTTAAGAGGTTGAAATGTGAGAGGCAACTTAGCCTTAATCCTTTAACATTGTGCTGCAGCTTGTCATTGCTTTGTAATACAGAAGCTAATTTCCCAATGGATTCTGGGAACAGATTTCTGGTTCAGTCCAGAGATAATCGCCCATGAGAGCTGACCTACATCTTCATTGCACAAATTGCCACAAGCAGCTTAGAGGTCTACCTTTGTGATCCAATAACAAATAAATCGGCAGCTCAGGACTTGAACAGCCATTCCAACTGAGATTTCTAAAATATGTCGCAACTGTACAACAATTCCTGGCAAAGCGCTTGTTAACTGATGCTTCCACCTCTTTGCACTTTAGTTATGCTTCAAAATTTACCTTCTCATTCATAGGAATCATATGGAAGTCTTTCGCATTCAAGTCAACATAGAACTGTGTTTACTAACCAGGGACCCCTCAAGGCTTCTCCAAAATTGCTCGATGATTTGAAAATTGTTGAAATGCAGAATTTCCTTTCAAACTTTACACTAATATCTAAAATAAAATATTCATAATATGCTAGCATTGTACAATCCATGATAGCATGGGTGCAATTCAACCAGAAGAAAACGGAGTCGGTTTTGGATGCGCAGCTGGCGAGGAAGACCCCGCTATTCAGCAGCACTTTGCTGGTTTTGGCCTCCACAACAAATGCCCTGTGGAAGCTGAACATACATAATTTCACTCACTGACGAGCTCAGCTCACCAGTACAGGAAGTGTACTCATAGACCAGGGCAATATTTATCAAGGCAGCCCTGATTTTCTGACCCTCCTCAGTGACCCCCACCACAGCCTCTGAACCTATCCCTCCCCCCCACTACATCCAACTTATATCTTCCGGGATCCTCGAGCCTCCTCTAACCCCACCTCTTATGAGCAAGGCACCACAGGCCCAAACCATGGCATGGACAATGTGGCACCTTGGCACTGCCAGCCTGGCACCCTGCCAGTGCCTCTGCCAGCCCAGATATGCCAAACAGTCACTTTGGCAATGTCAAGGTTGCACTGACAGGATGCCAATGTGATAGTGTCATGTGAGGGTCCCTTTAAGAAAAATGTGTTTATCAAATAGCTGCAGTGATGTCACTGTGTGGGTGGAGCTGATCTGGGTTTCTGGCATTTTACTTTCGGTTTGAGCTGGAAGCTGTTTTTTGGCTCTGAGTTTTAGTATCATTTTTAAGTTGGGGAGCTGCATTCAAACCAAGGAGGTGTGTAGGTTTCTCTCTCTGTATGCTAAAGAATGTCTCCAGGTCACTTGATGATTTCAAAGTAATACCTGTTTCTGCAAGGAATGCAAACTTACTATCTTTCTTGCAAAGGGTTTTTGACTTATGGAAGTTATTAGGAAAGTTATTAAGGGTTAACTATAGAGTATTGTATCTGTGGGGATTATCAGTGTTGGTAGTTGATAAGATGTTTACTGTGTGTTTATAAAATGTTGTCTGGATTCATAGAATAAACATTGTTTTTGTTTAAACATACTTTTGATCTCTGTTGCATCACACCTGTGAAGTGGGCCCTTGTGCTCCCCATAACCAAAATCTATTAAAAGTTGTGGGTCAGATGAACTCCATGATATACTTTGGTGTTCTCTAAACCCTGGCCCATAATAGGAGTGCTAAGGAGCGAGGGTGGTCGTGCCAAGGTGCCTAGATGACAGCTGGAGTGCCAGGGTGCCACCCTGCCCAATGTCCAACCACCCTGTGGTCTCTAATGGCCTGAGAGACCCCCCCCCCCAGGTACTGTTACACCTGGACCACATTTGTGGAAACTAGTGCTAAACTGTGCTCTGGCGAGGGCTCCCATGTGTGGCCATTAGTTCCCGGGCGCCGGGAGAATCCGGCGCAGACATATTTAAATTAACCTGATTGCTCATTTAAATATGCTGATCTGCATCACGTCCAGTGAGGCCTCACACAAGATTCAAGGGTCTCGTCACGTCAGCAAATCGGGCGTGACGAGGCCAGTAAATCGCGTCCCACGTTTCAAATATGTGGTAGTGTTTCACTTTGGTTGGAGCTGCATAGAGTTTCACGAATGTTGGGCAGTGAGGGGGCGAGCGCCGCCGAGACCTCCATGATGTGGGCTGGGGGCTGTTACACTGTAGCAGTAGTCGGGACCCCGTTTTGAGATGGCACCTCCATTTGTCTGTAGTCGTTTCCTGGCATAAGCCATGGCCACACTTTTTTTTTGGCAAAGATGCTCAAAATTCCGTGAGAAATACCATTGATGCTGTTGGCTGGTTTCACACCATTTTGCTTGCCAGAACTGACACATGGCCATTTTCTGGTAAGATTCCATCCTTAAGAGTCAAAAAGCTGGAACTTCGCTGAGTGCATTTCTTCCTGCTCTCCATGTGGCTGGTGGACTGACAGATTGATACTTGTTACTCCACACATGACCTCAATGTGACAGTGAATGTGGCACCCTGGGATATATATTTGCATAACAATTAGTTCCTATGCTCTTTATGAATAATCTATCAGTAAAACAGATTGCAGACACGATGGGCCAAGTGGCCTCCTTCTGTGCCGGAACAATTCTGAGGCGGTTTTTCATCATTAAACAGGTTTTTATTTATTCAGTGTAAAAGTGCGAGAAACAGAAGCAACAAATGTGTAGGCAACAATGACAAATGAAGAGTGTGTGGGCAATTGCGAGCTTTAACAACTCAATGTGCACCACGGACCTGACAACATCCAGCAGTGGGCGTTCACAATAATTGGGAATGGATCACAATTTGAGTCCTAGGCCCCTTTAAATGGGGCCGGGCCTCAGGGGCAACATTTTTAAAAAAGTGTTTGATGAGTAAATTAAAATGCTTTTGCAAATTTTAAAAATACATTAATTTTTCATTTCAGTTGGCATGCAAGGGGGAAGGAAAATAATCATAGTTTTCAGAAATTTACTTGACTCAGTTTTTTTCCTTTCGATTGATAGCTTTTGTTCAGTTTCGTAGTTTGCTGGGATCTGATTGGGTGCAAGTAAAATGATTTGGGAAATTTAAGTGACTGGCTTGGCAAAGTTCTGTTTTGATTTATTTGTACAGTTTGGTTGTATCACTAAACGGTTGATTTCTGATATGTTAAATATGAAATTTGATTGAATCATACATATAAAAGGAAGGCCGGAATTTCTTACCGGTTGGGATTCTCTTTTCCCGCCGGCAGTGCAGCCAACACCTATCTGTGGGCTTCCTGGCAGCCTGGGGTGAACTCAATCGGAATTCCCACTGACAAGCAGCCGGAGTAGAGAATCCCACCGCCAATGAATGCTGCACTGTCGAGCAACATGCAGCAGGGGGATCAGAGGATCCATCCCAAAGAGTTGCAGTGATATAGTGCCCTTCAGGATGTCCAAAAGCACTTTGCAGCCAATTAAGTCTGTTTGTACTTTCATCATTGTGATGTTGTAATGTGGGAAACCTGGAGATTCTCAAATAGCAATGTAACAATGTCCAGAAAATCTTTTTGTTTGTGATGTTAATTGGTCAGAATATCAGGGATAACTCTCATTTGTTTCTTCAAAGTAACAATCTATGCCCACCTGTAGGGGTAGACATGCCTGAAAAGCAGCACATCCGGCTGTGTAGCAGTCTCTCAGTACTACACTGGACTGTCACTTTAGATTTTTGCTTTCAACATTATGGCGATGGACTTGAAACCAAAACCTTCAAACTCAAAGACAAGCATGCCATCACTGAGCAACAGCTGGGAACTCAGCACTAGCACCCAACAAAGGGAATATGTTGGGTGAAAAGTGAGTGCAATTGTACCATTGTTTATATAATTGATATAACCCCAATGGATCTCCCGGGATCAGGACCACAGATTTCCCATGACCTACCCGGAATATGAACTTCCCCTTTCAGGCAGTCAAGACTGCCCCTTCAAGGGCGCGGGGTTTCCCCTTTACAAGGAGAGCCCAGCTGTACAAATACCCCGACCGAGCTGCAGGCCGGGGAAGGAGACTCTTAAGGGAGTGGAGGAGTGCTGTAAGTGTGTTCGAATAAAACTTGTTCTTTCATTTCTACAATTATCTGTGTGTCGTGCTTATCGTGGATTCAACAATAATATAATAAGATTAACAATTGTGACATATCTTTAAAGCGATTATTGTGTAACTTTGTAAATTGTAACATATCTTGTGCATTTTAAAAATAAGGCCATTAAACTCTCTCTGAAAGCACTATGGACGTAATTTAAGAAAACTATTTGAATAACCCATTCCCAAGAATAGCTGTGAAATCAGATGAATATTCCATACAGTGAGACTCTTTTACATTGACATTTTAGCAAAACTAGAAATCTATTTCCACAATGAATTTGGTCATCACAATTAGCCATCATAAAATAAAAAAACCCAATGGTGGAGACCTGCAGTGCCAGCTGTCCTTTCTGAGGTGATGAAAGAAACATCTAACTCCTAATTCCAACAGAAAATGACATAACAATACACTCAAAGGAGGTCTCCAAATACACAAAATGCCATTTCCACTAATTAATATTAGTGTCAGAATATTAGAACATTTTTTAAAAATTGTTCTAATATCCCAGTATTATAAACCCTAAAATTGCAATCACATCACAATATCCAAGTATTCTAATACATCTACAACAAACACAATACCCCACATTCCATGATCACAATACCCCAAAATCACAATATCCCACATTTAAATATCACAATATTCCAAAATTTCAGTTTCACAACACCAAACAACACAAGCCCCAACCAAACAATATCATACAATGTGCCATAGCACAATATCAAAATATCCCACTTACCAGCCAATGTTACTATATCATAATACACCAACATTACATATCACCATCATATTGCTACATTATAATACCAAAATTATAATATTTAGATAATTACATGAATACTTTAATCCCTTGTATAAGCTCTGTATGTAATTCAAAAACCTCACACAATTGGGGTCACTAGCCATCCCACCACAGAACCAAACAGTTCTGATAGTTATACTTATTTTTAACAGGGGAACTGACAGTAGAGCTGTCATCAGATTAAAACTCACCTTTTTGGTCTGGACCTTTATTTTTAGAAATTCAGCCTCTCGACAGAGGACATGCCAAGGAGCATGTATCCTGACATAACCAGTGCCTTGTGTTTTAGTCTGGAAAAGAAAAGATAAATTGCAAGAAGTAAATTAAGGAAATATAATTGACTTTTTAAAACCAATTACAGTGTTTTTTAAATCCTATCAATGTAAAAAAAAAAGTCACGACTTTTAGCTCATCATTTACCTAACTCTCACAAACCCCATCCTCCTAGTTCATAAAGTTACTGTCACAGAAATGTTACTGTGTTCCCCTTTTATTGCACGTGATCATAGATATTTGTTTGTTGATGTGTGTATTTCGTACCCTCACAGAGATCGAGTCAGCTTCAATTCGCAGATGGTTTTTGTATTTATAAAGGAAAAGTCTAGTTTATTTTTTCACACTCTTGCCCTGGAGGTTAATAAAGAAGACAACATCTCAATCTCTCGCTCACTTGAAACTGGGTAGAGATGAACATAGAAACAAGTATTATTAAAAAAATAATGTAACTTGATCTCTGTTTTGCTGCAGGCCTGTTGTTTTGTAGTTGCGTTGCTACTGTATTGCTGCTGGGATGGGACAGTGGCACAATGGTTAGCACTGCTGCCTCTCAGCGCCAGGGACCCAGGTTCAATTCCGGCCTCGGGTAACTGTCTGTGTGGAGTTTGCACTTTCTCCCCGTGTGTGCGTGGGTTTCCTCCGGGCGCTCTGGTTTGCTCCCACAGTCCAAAGGTGTGTAGGTTAGGTGGATTGGCCATGCTAAATTGCCCCTTAGTGCCCAAGAATGTGCAAGTTAGGTTACAGGGATAGGGCAGGGTGGACAGGGGAGTGGGTATGGGTAGAGTGTTCTTTCGAAGGGTCACTGTAATCTCGATGGGTCTCCTTTTGCACTGCAGGGATTCTATGATTCGATGATTTATCTGAAGTGAAGGTTTTGAAATTGCAGAGGTATCTCAGCAGTTGTGCTGGCTCCTAAAGTTGACCTACTGAAGGCTGGTTTCCCAGGCCACCTTGAACATTAGAACATGATAGAAGAGAGAGAGGGTCCTCATTTCTCTTTCAGGGTACTACAGTGAGGCACTTTAGCTGTCTAATTGACAACAGCAGACCGATAGCTTTGCGTAGATTGGACTCCTTTGTCTCTGATGGAATTTAGTCTGCCTCTTAAGCGGGCCACTGTACCATGTGACCTCATGTCAGTGTTGAGGCGTAGTCTCTAGTGAGGTACTGTGGTAATTTCTTTTTTTTTAAATAACTTATTCAAATTTTCAATAACAAAATACAAAAGGAACAGAGGAAACAACTCCCCCCCCCCCCAACCATATATACAAAAAAAAAAAAAAAATTAACACCCGTTATCAACACTGAACAAATATACACACCCCTTCAGAGACTAAACCCCCCCCCCCCCCCCCCGGGTTGCTGCTGCTGTTGGCCTTTTTCTACCGCTCTACCAGGAAATCTAGGAAGGTTGCCACCTCCTAAAAAACCCCTGCACCGATCCCCTTAGGGCAAATTTTACCCTCTCCAATTTAATAAGCCCCGCCATATCATTGATCCAGGCCTCCATGCCTGCGGGCCGCGCATCCTTCCACTGAAGAAGAATCCTCCGCCGGGCTACCAGGGACGCAAAGGCCAGAATACCGGCCTCTTTCGCCTCCTGCACTCCCGGCTCCTCTGCAACCCCAAATATTGCAAGCCCCCAGCCCGGTTTGACCCTGGATCCTACCACCACCGACACCGTCCTTGCTACGCCCTTTCTGTGGTAATTTCAATCACAGTCTGAATCCTTCTCCCATCTGCAGATCTTTTAGGTGACCAAATCCTTTGTTCTTCACAAGGTCAATTCTTACAATGAGTGTTGATGGAGTTTCATTTATTCCATTCTCTGACAAACACAAGGGGCAGGATTCTCCATCCAGCAATGCCGGAATCGACACACGCAATCGGGCGCGGAATCGGCCAAAGATCGAGGCCGGCGCCATGCACCCTACGGAATGCCTTCGGTATCACTTTCTAACGTCTGCCCGGGTGATCACTGCAGGTGTGCTGGCCATTCCATCTCACAGATCCATAGACCTTCTGGGCAGGTGGGGGTGAGGAGGGGGCTGGTTGCAGAGGCGGTTTTGGGGTGGTGAGTCACACACCGGGTAGGCCCCCACACCTCTGGCCCCATCCTCTGCCACCTCCGAGGGCAACCCCAGTTAGGAACGGACTGTGCCGGACACAATGGCCCATGCCTTCCTCCATCGGCCTCCCACATGCACCCCCTCCGGCACACCCTCTCTGCACGCAGCCCAGCCCATCCCTCACACCCTTTGGATGGAGATTCGGAATGTCGGTAAACAGGTGTTTAATTGTAACAGTGCTATATATGATAATTGTGCCCTGGCCCCTAACACTATCCTGTATGCTGCACCCTGCCAGCTTAACAGGTGTCTAACTTTCTAATCTTTCATGGTCTAATGCTCTTTCGAGGTAGGTCCCCAGATGGCACATCAGATATGGAGGCAGCCTGCTGCCTATCTCACCCTGTGACCTGGGTTTCCTTTGGCAGCTATCCTCTGGAGGGCTTGGACCTGGATGGGCCCGGCCGACATTCAGGTGTAAATGGCGACGAAGTGCCAACCTGTTCTTCCCCACTGCCCATGAGATTCACCAATGTCAGGTGAGGGGATTCAGAGGCGCTGCGGTGTTCCAGCACCTCCCCTGTGGAAGTCATTGGCACAGGTCCCATAATCTGCTGCCCCCCCCCGGCTGCCCGATGGCTCTGGGCTATGCCATGGGATGGGGGTGCGACTGGACTCCTAATCATCTTAGAATTTTATCACAGCCAATGCAGGTGCGGATGTGATGCCAAATGGAAGTCTTTTATATCTGAATAGTTCTTAGTATGTCACAGTTGTCAAATATTGTTGGGAATCTGGATCCATGTTTACCTGGAGATAAGCTTGACTAAGGTCAACTTTACTGAAATGCTGGCTTCCAGCCAACCCAGCAAATTAATCATCAATTATAGGCAAAGGGGATTGTTCTGCACACAGTGATAGTGACATTAAAATTGCCACATAGGTGTACCAAAACCATCTTTATTCATCTTGGGTGATAATGTGGCCCAATTACTCACATTAACAGGTTCGAGGACACCAGTCTTGACCAGCCTCTCTTGTTTTGCCTCAACCTTGGGCCTGATGACATACAGCACTAACCTAGCCTTTACGTATCTTGCTTGGCTTTCGTTCTTGTTTTTGAGCACAAATGACATTTAAATTTTGCTTACAAAAATGGAGCATCACGAAAGTTTGCTTCTTTCAAAGGCAGACAGTTTTTCGACAAATGCTACAGTTCCATTCCTTACTGCAATAGAATGTACACTTGCTCCTTTTGTAATTTAGTCCAGCTTGACGACGCCGATGTCTTTAGTGTATTGTCTGAAGCACTGGCGGCATATGTTGAGGCCATATTTCCGGATCAGGCCGTGTTGATTCGTACAGACTCGGCATGAGCAGGAATTCTAGCCAAATTACCTGAGGTGAGACCACTAAAACTGATGGCCCATGGTGGACAGACACAGAAAGCAACTTTCATTCTTACTCTTTAGCTTGACACTGAGATCTCTTTCATGCTTCCCAGCTCTCCATTAAAGACAATGACATGTTTATTTAAAATCTTCAGTGGACATATTTCGGACTCCGAAATGAGATTCACCTCAGCCCAGTTTAGTTTGATTCTCTCCAGCCAAGTCCTCCTCAATAGGGCTGAATAGTTACCTATAACGACTTGCAGGGACAAGTCTATGGTCTGTCTGTTTAGCTGCACATTTACATCGATACAGCCCTTCAACAGAACCACCTCCCCAGTATAGGTTTTAGTATTACCCCTTTGAGGGGTTTAAGGTGATATGTCATAGTTTCTCTTGGAAAACTATTTCTGGTACCAACGAAACTGTTGCTCCAGTGTCCATCTGTTTCCACGGGTTATCAATCCAGCAAAGGAGTGACCCAGTGTCAGATTTATTGCGGCCACAATGACCAGTACATTCACCGGCAGTTTGTCATCTGACTGTGACTCTGGCCCTTTTCCACGCCCTTTTTGTATCATGTGTCTCCTTTTCCCTCTACTTGGTTTTCCATTTCGTACACTTGGTTCTTGATTTTAATATTTCTTGTTTTGAACTTGTTGTTTCTT
Source organism: Scyliorhinus canicula (assembly GCF_902713615.1). NCBI lineage: Eukaryota > Metazoa > Chordata > Chondrichthyes > Carcharhiniformes > Scyliorhinidae > Scyliorhinus > Scyliorhinus canicula. Next base: position 117,933,067 of record NC_052156.1, on the reverse strand, counting down.
TTCCCAGCATGTATGTTCAATGTGTCCCTTTTTACCACAATTCCTCCAGTTTTTGTACACGGGTAGCAATTTCGAACCTCTATCTATGTTCGGGTCTCAGCTGACATTTTATGGATTCTAGTGCTCAAATTTAATTTCTGAGTTTCCTCAGTTGCTAATACATTCGAGATTGCAACTTCTGAAGCCTTCTTAAGTTTATGTTTGTTTCTGTCGAGAGCCTTTATTGGATAACTTTGCTTCTTAACCCACATACTAGTCTGTCTCTCATGGTGTCATTCAAGGTATCTCTAATTCACAGCATTTAGCTAATTTCTTTAAAGTAGCTACACACTGTGTGATTGATTCAGCTTCTTGTTGGTTTGGAAATGGAACCTCTCGGCTATGCCCAAAGGTTTAGGTGAGAAGTGGTCCTGCAATATCTACACAATCTCATCATAGGTTTTTGAGCCTGTTTTTTCTGGCTGCACCAGACTTTGCAGGAGGTTAAATTTCCACACACACACCCCCCCCCCCCCCCCACCTCCCCCCCCCCCCCCCCCCAAAATCCCAATTGTACTCAGAAAAGCTGGGACTACAATATCTACCGAAATTCTATTCACCTGGACAAAATAATCAAAACTATCAGTAAGTGAGCTCGACCGCTCGGTATTCCCTTCATGCCATCCCATGGCACCGAATATTTCTATCATGGGAAGGGCATAAACAGAATGGGGCTTGTTTAGCACACTGGGCTAAATCGCTGGCTTTTAAAGCAGACCAGGGCAGGCCAGCAGCACGGTTCAATTCCCGTACCAGCCTCCCCGAACAGGTGCCGGAATATGGCGACGAGGGGCTTTTCACAGTAACTTCATTTGATGCCTCCTTGTGACAATAAGCGATTTTCATTTTTCATTTCATCTTTAGTACTACTTTGTTTCTTTTTTAAAACAAGTCACCCCTGAGCTCAGCCTATTGTTTTGGAACATCCCCAGTCTAAACTATCATTGCAGGGTACTTGTTACTCACAGTGCCCCCTGTACTGTTCTTGATTTTTCCGGTCAGAGCACGTAGCAAGCTTCTTTTCGATGTTGTTTCCTCTGAAATCTACGTTTAAATATCAGATCCTTCAATGGCTGCTACCGATATTTGACATTCCTCTGTCGCCAGCTTTGGTGCAACAAAGTTAATCCAACTGCATTTCTTTTGGTAATCGATATCTTGTAAATAATTTGGTCAACTCCTCTACAATCACCTTTTCTATCATTTTTCCTGAAGGTATTCAGTGGAATTTTCCATCAGTGGGATCCGCCGGCAGTGCACCCACACCCGTGGGTTTCCCAAAAGTGTGGGGCGGCCACAATGGAAAACCCCATTTGCCAGATGCTGGAATAGAGACTCCCGCTGCCGACGGGGGCATGCTGCGCAGGAAAATACAGATGATGGACTGGAGAATCCCGCCCATTGTTTCTGGAAGTCAGTTGAGCATATCAATGATTGTCAGCAAATACTGATTTCCACTTTTAGTCTCAGGAAGCAGTCAACCAGGGCCCTGTTAAAACATTCTTTAAACGCTGAAATTGAAATTAAAGGTGCAGGTTTAATTACTGCTTGAGGTTTTTATATCATATTACATATGTGACATGTTTGACAAAATCTGACTACATCTTTACGTAGTCCAGGACAATCAAAATGTTTTTGTATCTTAACTTGAGCTTTCCTAATTCCCACATATTCAGCCACTGGAATTTGAAGAGTCACTGTCAAAATTTCATTCCGGTACCTCGATGGTATCGCTATTTGGTGCATACCACCCACTTTTCATCTGCCAGCACATGAGGCAGCCTCCATTTCCTCATTACCATTTTATTTTTAATGTAATAACACTCTAAAATGCATTCTGCCTCTGTTTCAGCGTAAGCTGTCTGGTATAACTGCCTTAGGTCTGCATCTGGCTGCTGTGACTCTACTCATTTCATGAACTAAACACTTCAGTCGCATTCTCTCTAACCTTCTCCCCCTGAATAATCTTAAATACAGATCCAGTCAACTGAATTTCAACATCCTCCCCTTGACCTGTTCAAGCTTATGTACCTGGGATCGCGTTCCCATACAACCTGGAAAAATCCAGGATGTTCTTCCTGCAAAATCTCTGTTGATTGTGTCTCAACTGGCTGCTCTACTATAGTAGGCATTGTCCACATCTGTGTCCCAGCTATATAATTCTCTGGAGTAAAATTAACCCCTGCAATGGGCAATTTCTTTACAACCCCAACAATCACCTCTCCTGTTTTCAAATGACTTCTTAAATTTGCCTTACAAAATGAAATAGGTTTGACTCCCCAGTGAATTCCACTAATTAATATTCTTTCCAGCAGTAACTCTTCTGGACAACAGAAAACATTATCCCAGAAGATTAATGATTGACTAGCCCCCGAGTCCCTTAAAATCTTAACACATTTTCCTGCTCTTCACTGCACACATGGATATATTTTCCCTTTGCATATAAAATATTTAAATATCTCTGTAACCTGACCTTCAGAATTCCCTTGGGTAGGTTGTGAGCATATTCCCACTTCTCTAGCTCCTTTTCCTCCTTTTCTACTTGTACAGATGTTTTGGCTTGTCTTGCATCAATGTCTCAGAGCTCACACTACTCCTACTCACAGAACACTTCTGAGTCCCTATTACTGCAATAGGTTTCCTATTTAGCCTCCAACAATCTGACCTTGTATATCCAGCCTTTTTACAATGATAACATGTTACCTTTATTTTTCACCGTTCCATCTTTAGTAGACTGGTGTCCTTTGGCTTGTTCCTCATGACTGGCAATTTTACCCTCATTAGGTTTCCTATATCTCCAATATCCTCCCTGATTTCCATATGACCTTTTTCCTGCACCCATCTGTCTGTGTGAAACATCATACATGTCAGCTAAAGCAGCAGCTTCCCGGATCTCTGTATTTTGTCTTTCATCTAAATATGTCTTGATGTTTACTGAAAGCCATTTCTAAACACTTCCATAATCATAACCTCGCTTACATTTTCAAATGTCTTGTCTAACTTTAATCTCCTGATCAGAACCACTGATCCCAGATCATTTCTTTTTCTCTTGCAAACTCTACAAAAGTCGGATTAGGTCTCTTTCTTAAAATTCTAAACTTCGATTGATAAGCTTCAGGGACAAGCTCATGAGCATTTAATATTGCCCTCTTTACCCACTCGTAGTCTTTGGATTTTGTTCCTCTGATAAGATCACATACGCATTCATAGCTCTGCCTGATAAAACCCTTTGCAGTATTATAGTCCACGAATCTCTTGGCCAATTCAGTTTCAGAGCTATCTTTTCAAATGAGGTGAAATATCTTTTAGTGAGTCTCACTTCAGTGGTTGGGAAAGTATTGAAGAAAAGTCTGAAGGAGAGAATCTATCTCCATCTGGAGAAGCAAAGTTTGATCAGAGATAGTCCACATGGCTCTCTCAGAGGGAGGTCATGTCTAATACATTTGATTGAATTTTTTGAGGATGTGACCAGGTGTGTAGATTAGGGTAGTGCAGTTGATGTAGTTTATTTGGATTTACTTATAAAGTTCGCAAATGCACATGGGATACAGGGTAATTTGATAAGATAGATTCAAAATTGGCTTAGCTGTAGGAGACTGGGTGATAACCGACAGCTGCTTTAGTGACTGGAAGCCAGTGTCCAGTAGCACAGAGGGACCTGTGCTGGGTCCCCTATTAGTTGTCATTTATATAAACAACATAGATAACTATGTGGTGTGTAAGATAAGTAAGTTTACCGATGACACAAAGATTAGCCAAGTGGTTAACAGTGAGGTTGAGTGTCATAGGTTACAGGAAGATGTTGGGATGGTCAAATACGCAGAAAAGTGGCACATGGAATTTAACCCTGAAAAGTGATACACTTTGGAATGAGTAATTTGGCAAGGAAGTATTCAATGAATGGCATGACACTGGGAAGTTCCAAGGAACAAAGGGACTTTGGCTTGCTTGTTCATAAATCTCTGAAGGCAGAAGGGCAGGTTAACAGGTTGGTGAAAAGGGCATAAAGGACACTTGCCTTTATTAATCGAAGCAGAGATTACAAAAGCAGGGAGGTCATGTTAGAGTTGAATAGAAACTTTGGTGTGGCCACATCAGGAGTACTGTGTGCAATTCTGGTCACCACATTATAGGAAGGATGTGATTGCACTGGAGAGGGTGCAGAGGTGATTCACTAGGATGTTGCCTGAGATGGGACATTTAATTATGAAGGGAGATTGGATAGGGTTGGGTTGTTTTCACTGGAGCAGAGGAGACTAAGGGGCGACCTAATCAAGGTGTACATGATTATGAGGGGCATGGACAAGGTGGATAGGGAGCAGTTGTTCCCCTTAGTTGAAGGGTCAGTCACAAGGGAACACAAGTTCAAGGTGAGGGGCAGGTAACTTAGGGGGAATTTGAAGAATAACCTTTTTACACAGAGAGTGGTGATGGTCTAGAATGCACTTCCTGGGAGGGGGTAGAGAGGGGTTGCCTTACATCCTTTAAAAGGTACCTGGATGGATACTTGGCACATCGTAACATTCAAGGCTATGGGTCAAGTGCCGGCAAATGGGATTAGATAGGCAGATCGGGGCTGGGATTCTCCCCTACTCGGCGGGGCGGGGGGTCCCGGCGTGTTGGAGTGGCGTGAACCACTCCGGCGTTGGGCCGCCCCAAAGGTGCGGAAGTCCGCACCTTTACGGGCCAGGCCCTCACATTGAGGGGCTAGGCCCGCACCGCAGTGGTTCCCACTCCGCCGGCTGGTGTGAACGGCCTTTGGCGCCATGCCAGCCGGGACCGAAATGACTTCGCCGGCCGGTGTAAGTCCACGCATGCGCCGGAGCGTCAGCGGCTGCTGACGTCATACCGGCACATGCGCAGGGGAGGGGGTCTCTTTCCGCCTCCGCCATGGAGAGAATCCCGCCCCTTAACTATATCAGTCTTACCAAAATCTACTTTTATTTTCGCCTGTACTAAATCTGCTAACTCTTGCAGTATTATTTAGAGATTTCAAATACTCCATTGTCACATGTTCCACTCTCAGAATTTCTTAGCAATTGCCAAAGCCATTTTGCAATCAAACCACTTTAAAATCCCTCAACACAAAAGCATCTCCCTGGTCCTACACCCATCCCTGGAGCATCTCGACAACAAGGCTCCTACAGCAGACTCCTTTTCAATGAGTACAGCTCCGCCTTCAACACTATAATCCCAACCAAGCTCATATCAAAACTCTAAAACCTAGGACTTGGCTCTTCCCTCTGCAACTAGATCCTCGACTTCCTGACCCATAGACCCAGTAAGGATAAATAACAACACCTCCACGATTGTCCAAAATACTGGGGCCCCACAACGCTGCGTAATTAGCCCCCTTCTATACTCCCTATACACACACGTTCATGTGTCAAAGTTTGGCTCCAAATCCATCTACAAGTTTGCAAATGACACGACCGTAGTTGGTCGAAACTCAAACAACAATGAGTCGGAGTACAGGAGGGAGATAGAGAACCTAGTGGTGTGGTGTAATGATAACAATTACTCCCTCAACCTCAGCAAAACTAAGGAGTTGGTTATTGATTTCAGGAAGTGAAGTATCGTACACAACCCGTCTGCATCAATGGTGCCAAGGTGGAGATGGTTGACAGCTTCAAATTCCTAAGTGTAAACATCACCTACAATCTGTCCTGGTCCACCTAAGTCGACACCACAACCAAGAAAGCGCAACAGCGCCTATACTTCCTCAAGAAACTAAGGAAATCCGGCATGTCCACATTGACTCTTACCAATTTTTACAGATACACCATAGAAAGAACCCTATTTGGCTGCATCATAGCTTGGTATGGCAACTGCTCGGCCGTAGGAAACTACAGAGAATTGTGAACACAGCCCAGTCGGTCACGTGAACCCGCTTCCCATCCATCGACTCTGTCTACAACTTGGGAAAGCGGGCATCATAATCAAAGACCCCTCCCCCTCGGGTTATTCTCTCTTCCAACTTCTTCCATCGGACAGAAGATACAAAAGTCTGAGAACATGCACGAACAAATTCAAAAACATCTTCCTCCCCGCTGTTACCAGGCTCCTGAATGACCCTCTTATGGACTGAACTGATCTCTTCACACATCTTCTCTACTGCGTTGTACTACACTCCGTATGCTCACCCGATGCCTGTGTCTATGTATTTACATTGTGTATTTATGTTTTCCTATATTACATAGAATTTACAGTGCAGAAGGAGGCCATTCGGCCCATCGAGACTGCACCGGCTCTTGGAAAGAGCACCCTACCCAAGGTCAACACCTCCACCCTATCCCCATAACTCAGTAACCCCACCCAACACTAAGGGCAATTTTTGGACACTAAGGGCAATTTATCATGGCCAATCCACCTAACCCGCACATCTTTGGACTGTGGGAGGAAACTGGAGCACCCGGAGGAAACCCACGCACACACGGGGAGGATGTGCAGACTCCGCACAGACAGTGACCCAAGCCGGAATCGAACCTGGGACCCTGGAGCTGTGAAGCGATTGTGCTATCCACAATGCTACCGTGCTGCTCCATGTACGTCCTTTGTTTTTTCATGTATGGAACGATCTAACTGGACTGTATGCAGAACAATACTTTTTACTGCACCTCAGTACACGTGACATTAAATCAAATCCACTGTTGCTGTGGGAAAGATATAACACCGAACTTTTAAAATTCCCTTCCACTCTGCCATGGAAATGCAAGAGATTTCAAAATCAAAATCTTGCTTTCTGAAAAACAGACACTTTTCTGACTTGGCTGGAATTACTACTTCAAACTTTGCACCTTCACAGCTCTTTTCCCAACATAGTGCTGTACCCCAAGAGGTCTCACATAGCCACCACCCAACGGAGCTCAACATCTCTCCTTAAATATCCTTTTCCTTTTCATCTCCAATTCCATTGTCCTCAGCACCTCCATAGAAACTCTACAGTCCAGAAGGAGGCCATTTTCCCATCAAGTCTGCACTGACCCTCTGAAAGAGCACTCCACCTAGGCCCACTCCCCTGCACTATCTCCATAACCCCACCCAACCAGCACAGCTTTGGACAGTGGGAAGAAACTAGAGTACCTGGAGGAAACCCACACAGAGAGGGGGTGTAAACTCCACATAGTCACCCAAGGCTGGAATTGAACTAAGGTCCCTGGCGCTGTGAGGCAGCAGTGCATTAGCTTATGACCATTTCCAAGTTGTACAGAATTTTACTTTCCATTGAAATTTAACAACTGCAAATCCAAACCTTTCTCTGTCTCCCAACTCAAATTTCTACTCAATGCTTATTTACTTACGGAAATCCATTTTCCTTCAGGAAAATACGTGCCTTCAGAGCCTACACTCCTTTTATGTCCTGATCCGCGCAGACAATTAGTCTTAAGTTTAATTAAATCTGTTTCATCCACACACAGACCCACAGGCCTGCTTCAGAGAAAAACAAAATAGACCCACAAAGTATTAAAAATAAAAATATCTCTCGTTACACTTCAAAGATTCCTTGGGATGGTCAACCAAGTAAACAAGTTCCTACCAGGTTTAGCAGAGGTCATTGAGCCCTTGATACAGCCGTTGAGTCAAGATCAAATGTGTAGAAATGTGGTCCAGTAAAATGCTTTTGAAAGGATTAATCAATGTTTAATCTCTTCTGTTTAATCTCTTCTGAAATATTGGCACATTGTGACCCAGAACTACCGACCATGGTGGGAGCAGATGGGGGGCTGGGGGCATTTTATTTCAAGTTCAGAGAGATATCAAGCGTATGCCAGTCTACTATGCTTCTAGAAACAGGACAATGATACGCCACAAAACAGAACGATACACCGCGATAGAAAGGTACTGGCAGCAATGTGGCCGTAAGAGAAATTTTCAACCTATGTTATGGGGTTGCGTTTCAAAATCGAAACAGACCATCAGCCACTAGTACCACAATCATATAATACTACGTCGCAGAAGAGGCCATTTGGCCCATCGAGTCTGCACTGATGCGTGAAAGGCCTTGATCTGTCCACCAAATCCCCTTGCCAGCCTTGAATGTTATGGTGTGCCAAGTACTCATCCAGGCACTTTTTAAAGGATGTGAGGCATCCCGTCTCTACCAGACTCCCAGGCAGTGCATTCCAGAATGTCACCACTCTCTGGGTAAAAATGTTTTCCCTCAAATCCCCCTAAACCTCACTCCGCTCTCTTTGAACTTGTATCCCCTCATGACTGACCCTTTAACAGCTGCTCACCTTGTCCATGCCCCTCATTATCTTGTGCACCTCAATCAGGTTAACCCTCAGTCTCCACTGCTCCAAACCTATTGAACCACTCTTTATAACTTAAATGTTCTATCTCAGGAAACATTCTGGTGAATCGTCTCTGCACTCCTCCTATAATGTGGTGACCAGAATTGCACACAGTACTCCAGCTGTGGCCTCACCAAAGTTCGATACAATTCCGACATGACCTCCCTGCTTTTGTAATCTATGCCCCGATTGATAAAAGCCAGTAACCCATATGCCTTTTTCACCACCCTATTAATCTGCCCTTTTGACTTCAGAGTCACCCTTCTGAACATGAAAGGAATTGTGAAAATGCCACTTAGAATCAAACAGTTCAGACGAAAGCCAATGAGGTTGGTTTAAGCACCTCAGAAACTAATCCTGTGAAGTCTGACACTTTGCGGGAAATGGAAGAGGGTGTAAATATAGTAACGATAAAGACCTTGTGGGAAAATGTAGAATAAAGGATTAACATCAGATGTGGGCATGATACTAATGCAATAAAGATGTCAGATCATATGACTGAGAAGTAAGAGAGAGCTGGAAGGAGGAGAAGCTATCCTTGTGTAGCAGTCTAAATGTGTAAATAATGCTGTAAATAAAGAGTAATGGTTTTGAAATGAAAATGAAATGAAAATCGCTTATTGTCACGAGTAGGCTTCAATGAAGTTACTGTGAAAAGCCCCTAGTCGCCACATTCCTGCGCCTGTCCGGGGCGGCTGGTACGGGAATCGAACCGTGCTGCTAGCCTGCTTGGTCTGCTTTAAAAGCCAGTGATTTAGCACAGTGAGCTAAACCAGCCCCTAGTGAGCTAAATCAGCCCCTCTACAGGTTCGAGGAACATACTTTAGGAGAGTACACAATCACCAAAACGTCTTGTCTACATCCCAACCACACAACAAAACAGAGAGAGAGTGACAGAAAGCTAGGCACATCAAATCAGGCAAAGTTGACATAAACTGGGGTTATGATAGGATGTGTTTGTGTGGCTCTTTGTGTTGGCAATGTTATATCCAGATTTTCAAATATTTCATTCCAGTTATGTGGACCTCTTCCCACCAAGGTGGTCTGTGCAATGTGTTTTCCTAGTAATTGACTTCAAAGAGTTTATTACTCCAAACAGAATACCATGCATGTTAATGTACAAATGATACTTCCATTCTGAGACACTCAAACATAGATCTATGAAGCAGAAGAAAGAATGGGTTGCTGGTTCCTCAGAGATATGGGCTATGTAGTACAGTTGTTGTCAGAGACTCCTCTGCATAACTTCCATGTCCCAGCAGGGAACAGATACAATAATAGACATATACAAACCAAGCGCCTCATTAAGCAAATAACGGGACGCTGCACCAACACATCTGATGCTTAGACTATTCTGCAGGGAGGGGCTTAACATGTGCCGAAGAAGGCTGATGAACTTTGCTGCAAAACCTTTCTCAAAACAGAGACTTAATCACAGACTTGGATAAGAAGTAGCTACATGACTGAAATCAGAGGGATGGTGGTGTATAGAAGGCAGCTGATTTTCTCACCATGCCTCTTGCTAGCAAGTCTGTATGCGGGTAACAGCACCTCACAAAATAACTCTTTATGTATTGTCATCTTTACTTTGCCCTTTTGGGTAAAGTTATTGACTGAAAAATATAGTAAAAGCAGGCATTTCAGAAGTGTAGATTCTTAGTGAATTTTGTGGATAAATGTTTCCATTGTGCACTATGAGCTTTTGTGTGCTGCATTTTCCCTTTATTGATGGAGTATCAATGGTTATTTTTTCTCACAGTGGTTAGCACAGTTGCTTCACAGCACCAGAGTCCCAGGCTCGATTCCGGCTGGAATCACTGTCTGTGCGGAGTCTACATATTCTCCCCGTGGGTTTCCTCCGGGTGCGCCGGTTTCCTCCCACAAGTTCAGAAAGACGTGCTTGTTATGTGAATTGGACATCCTGAATTCTCCCTCAGTGTACCCGCACAGGGAACAGAATGTGGCGACTAAGGGATTTTCAAGGTAACCTTATTGCAGTGTTAATGTGAGCCTACTTGTGACAATAATAAAGATTATTATTATCATTTATCTGATGAGCTGATAAACCTGCTTCGTGCATTTAAATTCAATAGAGTGGCCCATTTATTGCATATTGTGTAGCTATCCAATGATCAGTATTGGAATCAGTGCAGTGCAGAAGGGGGCCATTCGGCCCATCGAGTCTGCACTGATCTTCTGAAAGAACACCTTATCCCCATCCTATCCCTGTCATCTCACCTAACCTGCAGTCAGCCAAGGCCGGAATTGAACCCGAGTCCCTGGCACTGTGAGGCAGCAGTGCTAAGCACTGTGCCACTGTGCTGCGGTGAAAATGTCTCTTGTGAGTTTGTCTCCAAGCTCTCAGTAGCTCTCTGCATCCTTGCTGTGTCCTCTTCATGTTTGAGTCCTTGTATGGCAAAGAGGTACACCTTTTGACCCATATTCCTCCTCAACCCGCAAACCTTTCTAAAGAGTGAAAGACATAGCAGCCCACCAAAACTGCAATAAATGCTGTGGCTACGAGACTTGTTAGGTATTCTGCAGAGACTGGCCTGTATCTTGCCACCCTAAAGCCTCTCCACTATGGACAATGCACAATTTAAAAGTGTAATGGAATACCCTGCATTCACCTGGATAGATACGGCCACAACAACAACATCAAGAAGCTCAATAATATACAAGTTGAAACAGTCCATTTGATCAGCACCCCATTTACCAACTTGAGCATCCATACCCTCCAACACCAATATCGGTGACTACATTCTCTAATATTTACACAACTGCTTCAAATCACAAAGCTGACTTTCGCAACACCCTTTAAACCCATGATCTCTACAACCTGGAATAAAATGGAGCAGGAATGCCATCACCTCCAAGTTCCCCTCCAAATCACACAGAATCATAGAATGCACAGTGCAGAAGGAAGCCATTCAGCACGTCAAGTCTGCATCTGCCCTTGGAAAGAGCACCCTACATAAGCCCACTCCCCCACTCTACCCTCACAACCCAGTAACCCCACCTAACCTTTTGAACATTAAGGGGCAATTTAGCATGGCCAATCTACCCAACCTGTGCATCTTTGGACTATGGGAGGAAACCGGAGTACCCGGAGGAAACGCACGCAGACACGGAGAGAAAGTGCAGAATCGAGTTAGATCGATCCACTGTGCATACAAGGTTTAGTGTTCATGCCTAATAGAAGGGGCAGAGGATAGACTTTCAGGACAAGACCAGAAAATATGGGTGTGAAGCCATTACCAGAGATTACCCCAGAATCTTAGTAAGTTACTTAGGCTTGTCTAATGCTTGTATGATATTAAAATGGTAACATCTCTAGGGCAGCATGGTGGCGTAGTCGGTTAGCCCTGCTGCCTCACGGCGCCGAGGTCCCAGATTCGATCCCGGCTCTGGGTCACTGTCCGTGTGGAGTTTGCATATTCTCCTCGTGTTTGCATGGGTTTCACCCCCACAACCGAAAGATGTGCAGGGTAAGTGGATTGAACATGTTAAATTGCCCCTTAATTGGAAGAAATGAATTGGGTACTCTAAATTTATTTTTTAAAAAGGTTGGGCGCGATTCTCCGCAAATGCGGAGAATCGTAAAGGCTGCCGTGGGACAGGCCGTGACCCATGGCAGCCTTCACGTCCACTTCTGGGGCCGATTCTCCCCCCAGGGCGGAGCTAGGAGCGCGACCCCGTGCGTCACGGCGGCGCGGCCTTGACAACGGTCATCAAGGCCGCATGCCAAGCATCACGCCGGCTGACGCGGCCGATGACGTCAGCCGCGCATGCACAGGTTGAACAACGCCAACCCACGCATGCGCAGTTGGCGTCTTTCTCCTCAGCCGCCCGGCAAGACGTGGCGGCTTGATCTTGCCGGGCGGCGGAGGGGATAGAGTGCGTCTGTTTTGATCGCCGGGCCTGTCCCCTCCCGAGCACAGTCGTGGTGCTCCCATGCCAATCGGGCCTCTAGATGCCCCAAACGGGCATCTGGCACCCGTTTCACGACGGCAGTAGCAGGTGTGTTTGCTGCCGTGGTGAAACGGGCGTGAAGGGCCGGCCGCTCGGCCCATTGGCCTCGGAGAATCGCCGCTCACCGTAAAAAATGGCGAGCGGCGATTCGTGGCTTGGGTCAGGCGTGGGGGGGGGAGAATAGCGGGAGGGCGTGAAAAATGTCGGGAGGCCCTCCCGCTATTCCCCCACCCGGCGTGGGGGGTGGAGAATCGCGCCCAACATTTCTACATGGTAGTCAAAATATGCAGTTTGCTTTTCTAACTTCAGCGTTGTTGAGCAAGCTGGGTTTTGAGTATTCTTTAAAAAAAATTAAGTTATGTGCATTTATCCCAATGAATACCGACATTGCAGAAGGAGGCCATCAGCACATCAAGTCTGCGAACAGCACCCTACCTCAGCCCACTCCCCGCCCTATCTCTGCAACCCCCTAAAGTAATCCACACATCTTTGGACACTAAGAGGCAAGTTGGCACGACCAATCCACCTAACTTGCACATCTTTGGACTGTGGGAGGAAGCGGGAGCAACAGGGGGAAACCCACGCAGACCCGGAATGTGCAAACTCTGCACGGAGAGTGACCCAAGGTCGGAATCGGACCCGGGTATCTGGTGCTAACCACTGTGCCACAGTGCCACCCATGGAACACAACAGTCTATAAGTAGCAGGACATATAAAATAGGGCAGCACGGTAGCACAATGGATACCATTGTGGCTTCACAGTGTCAGGATCCCAGGTTCGATTCCCTGTTGGGTAACTGTCTGTGCGGAGTCTGCAGGTTCTCCCGTGTCTGCGTGGGTTTCCTCCGGGTGCTCCGGCTTCCTCCCACAGTCCAAAGATGTGCAGGTTAGGTGGATTGGCCATGATAAATTGCCCTTAGTGACCAAAAAAGGTTAGGATGGGTTATTGGGTTATGGGGATAGGGTGGAGGTGAGGGCTTAAGTGGGTCGGTGCAGACCCGATGGGCTGAATGGCCTCCTTCTGCACTGTGTTCTATGTTCTATGATCTGATGTTTCATTATAAACTGCTAAAAGGAGTACGGAATCTCAAACACCTGGGACATAGGTGCACAAATTATTGAAGGTGGCCAGACAGGTTGAATGGCATTTGGCTCTGGGCTTTGGAAAGAGGCATGGAATACCAAACCATGAAAGTTATGAGGATGCTTTTAAAACACTGATTCAGCCTCAGCTGGAATATTGCATCCAGTTCTGGGCACCACATTTCAGGTGGATGCGAAAGCATTAGAGAGGGTGTAGAAAAAATTCACGACAACAGATCCAGGGATGAGGGATATCAGTTATGTGGATAGTTTGGAGAAGCCAGGGCTGTTTCCCTTGAGGGAAAAGAAGATTGAGAGGAGATTTAGTTGACGCTTTCAAAATCATGAGGAGTCCAGACTGGAAAGACTGAGCGAAACTGTAGCCATTGGTGAAAGGGTTGCAAAGAGGACACCGACTTGTGAAGCGATTGGTTAGGAGGTGGAGTGCACTGCCTGACGTTGTGGTGGAGGAGATTCAATACTGACTTCCAACATGGAATTGGATAAGCCTGCTGAGAGAAAAAAACAAATTGCAGGACTTGCAAGGAAAAGGATAAGTGAGGCTAGCAGAGTAGCTCTTGCAGAATGTCAGCATAGACATCACAGGCCAAATGTCCGCCTTCTGTGCTGTAACCATTCTGTCATCCTATGAGTGGAATTCTCTAGGCCTTCCCACAGGGACTTTGGCAGGATGAGAAGAACCCCACCGGCAGTCAACTCTGCTGCAGCAAAGCCCACCACAGGGTAGCTGGAAAATTCACCTCTTTGTGTCTAACAATACGAATCCATGTATATTCAGTGACAAAAATATTGCATGATATTTGTTGACAGGGAGGGAATAATTATCTCTAGCTGCTGTCAGGGATGAAGCGATAAAGAGTCCTCCTGGAATCTAATCATTAACCCAGCCTGTTTATATTAATCATATGTAACAGTTGGTGGATTAGTTAGCAGCACAGTCACATTTCTCAATCCAGTTTCAGCAGCATTTAGTTTTTGTAGAATTGCTAATTAGACCTTAAAAAAATGATCTGCGATGTTGAAGCAGACCAGTCTAGGGACGCCGCAAATTGAGATAAAAATCCTTGTGTCATTTCGCGGAAATTTTGCATCATGTGTCAATCTGAATTGTTTTAACTAGAACAGGGTAGTCTCAGTGTTAGTGATGGTATCTTCATGTCCCACAATGTCGCTATTCACCCTGTTAAATCTGCTAAAGTTCACATGGTCAGGAGCCCGGAGAAGAGTTTTTTTTCTGGTTTGGGAGTTGGGGGGCATCAGGAAGGAGGGGGAAGATGTATGGGGCACACCCTATTAGAGAAGGCATATACACTGGTGTGATTGGATGGCCGCTAAGTTAGTTCAGTATCACAATAATAGGATGAATCTGTGAAGCTCATCATCCCCAAGTGTTTACAGTAAGGCCTGAAGGGAATAGTGGAGCACAATAGCAGGGTGCAGGTGCTGAAATCCTAAGGACAGAAAGGTTCAGCCAAATTTAGTTATCACTGATGTATTTTATTTCCTGCCCAGCATCAGGCCAAATTGATATACTGGCCAACTTCCAGGTCGGAAAACCAATGGCAGGAGGTCACAGCCAAGGATCGTGGAGGACTCTCCCAAGCAGTCCAGAAAGATCAGACTATGGTGTGGTTAGGGGAGTCAGAATTAGAAACTGGGAGAGAAAGGTTGGGGTTTGCAGAGTTGAGGTAGCTGATTGATCATGAGGGCAGACAACTAGCAGTCAAGGATTGGGTGTACATAGGTGGGGGTCAGCCAATTGCAGCAGTGAAGGGAGGCCGCAATTGTCATTCAGGAAACCAAATGTTTGCTCGGGGAGTCAGAGGGAACACTCCTAATCTTCCTGACCCACAAGGAGTGCAACTGGCTGCTTCTGTTTCTATTTCACTCCCAGGTTTCCAGAACCCTGAGAACCCCAGTCAGCATCTGTTAAACTTAAAGCAGGTTCTGAAATGCACTGGGTAAACCTAGTTTATATATTGTTATAACCACAGCAGATGTTATTTGCTGAGCAACTGTGCTCCCATAGGGATACCGCTGACTGATCATGATCTTTTTTTGTCTTTTGATAATGAGGAGGAACAGCTACTGATCTCAGAAGCACAGAACTTCAGTACACCTTAAGGATTTTAAAAATGAAAAGATTTATAAACAAGAAGAAATTTAATCTAAGATTAAAGTTACACAGTTAAAATAGTCTCCCAAAACATCCCTAAAAAAAATCCACTTGGTCAGAACACAATAGTAAACCACGTGTAATAATAATTCCTTTATAGATTTCTAACCATAAAAATCCAGTAAGATTATACAAGGCAAAAAACTTTGTCACTTCAGTAAAGGTGTACTACATCACTTCACAAAATCTTCCACTCTGCTGTGGAAATCCAAGAAAGTTCAGAATCATCTCAATCTTCCCACCAACAGGATCTTCTGATCCCAACCAAGTCGACACCCACCATGGGTTCCCTGGTGGTGGTATGCCGCTGACTTTGGTGGGACCAGAACATCCCGCTGGCTGCCAATGGAGAGTCACCTCTACTGTGGGAGAACTCACCTTGGTGGTGGGGGGGGGGTTGCTGCTAGACAATTCCAGCCAAAGATTTTTCTATCTTAACTGGATGGCTGTTTCAGATTTGACACCTTCTCCCAGCACTGAGCCAGTATCAAGATATCTCACCCACACAGCATAAGTAACTCAGCTCAACTTCTTTCCTTATATATTGTTGTCCCCTATCATCTCAGGTTACATTGTCCTCAAGCACTCAACTTTTCGAAAACAGAAAATATTTACATGTTTTCCGATTTCCTCCACTTCCAGGCCAATGAGTTTAAAAAGCTTCCCCTGTTTATTTTGAAAACCTTGCGATATGTAAAAGTCCGTTGTCACTTCTAAGCTCCCTTTGAAATTGAACAGCCGAAAAAACAAGCCCCTACCTATTCTCCTAATGCACATTTTAACCGCAATCTATTTTTTGTAAATCCAACCTCATCAGAGCCTCTCATAACAAATGCAGGAAGAGAACACCTTACCCTTTTATCCCTCAGCTCTCACAGACAAGCTATCTCCATTAACCTTCCCCAGTTTAATTAACCATGGGTGCGCACACACACACACACACAGAGCTTTCTTAACCGAAAACCACCATAATCCCCTCCCCAAAATAACATAGATCATCTCAATCTTATGAAGCGTCCCACAACTCAAAATAGCGCACTTGAATGGTTCACAACCTTCCGCCAAAGGAAAGAATGCAAATGTTGGAGACACATTCTTTATTTTTAATGTTTACCTCCCCAACTTTATCCTGCTTGTTGCAGGAGGGTTTAATATCAACACTAGCATTGTGTTACTGCCTCCCATTATACTGTAATCAGAGTACTGAATTTTCTATAAATCCAATGTCTTAATCCAAAGTAATTCAGTGTTTTAACTCATTATTTTTCCAACTGTTAATCTATTTTTAATTCTGTTTTTCATTTTTATTAGCAAATAAGTATTCTGCTACCTATTCCCTCAAACAGGTTCTACAAAGATCAAAGAACAAAGAAAAGTACAGCACAAGAACAGGCCCTTCGGCCCTCCAAACCCGTGCCGACCATGCTGCCCGACTAAACTAAAATCTTCTACACTTCCTGTGTCCGTATCCCTCTATTCCCATCCTATTCATGTATTTGGCAAGATGCCCCTTAAATGTCACTATCGTCCCTGCTTCTACCACCTCCTCCGGCAGCAGGTTCCAGGCACCCACTACCCTCTGTGTAAAAAACTTGCCTCGTACATCTCCTCTAAACCTTGCCCCTCGCACCTTAAACCTATATGCCCTAGTAATTGACCCCTCTACCCTGGGGAAAAGCCTCTGACTATCCACTCTGTCTATGCCCCTCAATTTTGTAGACCTCTATCAGGTTGCCCCTCAACCTCCGTCGTTCCAGTGAGAACAAACCGAGTTTATTCAACCGCTCCTCATAGCTAATGCCCTCCATACCAGGCAACATCCTGGTAAATCTCTTCTGCACCCTCTCTAAAGCCTCCACATCCTTCTGGTAGTGTGGCGACCAGAATTGAACACTATACTCCAAGTGTGGCCTAACTAAGGTTCTATACAGCTGCAACATGACTTGCCAATTCTTATACTCAATGCCCCGGCCAATGAAGGCAAGCATGCCATATGCCTTCTTGACTACCTTCTCCACCTGTGTTGCCCCTTTCAGTGACCTGTGGACCTGTACACATAGATCTCTCTGACTTTCAATACTCTTGAGGGTTCTACCATTCACTGTATATTCCCTACCTGCATTAGACTTTCCAAAATGCATTACCTCACATTTGTCCGGATTAAACTCCATCTGCCATCTCTCCGCCCAAGTCTCCAAACGATCTAAATCCTGCTGTATCCTCTGACAGTCCTCATCACTATCCGCAATTCCATCAACCTTTGTGTCGTCTGCAAACTTACTAATCAGATCAGTTACATCTTCATCCATATCATTTATACTATGAGCAGCAAAGGTCCCAGCACTGATCCCTGCGGAACACCACTATTCACAGCCCTCCAATTAGAAAAGCACCCTTCCATTGAAATGAAATGAAAATCGCTTATTGTCACGAGTAGGCTTCAAATGAAGTTACTGTGAAAAGTCCCTAGTCGCCACATTCCGGCGCCTGTTCGGGGAGGCTGTTACGGGAATCGAACCATGCTGCTATCTTGCCTTGGTCTGCCTTCAAAGCCAGCGATTAGCCACTCTCTGCCTTCTATGACCTAGCCAGTTCTGTATCCACCTTGCCAGCTCGCCCCTGATCTCATGTGACTTCACCTTTTGTCCAGTCTACCATGAGGGACCTTGTCAAAGGCCTTACTGAAGTCCATATAGACAACATCCACTGCCCTACCTGCATCAATCATCTTTGTGACCTCTTCGAAAAACTCTATCAAGTTAGTGAGACACGACCTCCCCTTCACAAAACTATGCTGCCTCTCACTAATACGTCCATTTGCTTCCAAATGGGAGTAGATCCTGTCTCGAAGAATTCTCTCCTGTAATTTCCCTCCCACTGACATAAGGCTCACCGGCCTGTAGTTACCTGGATTATCCTTGCTGCCCTTCTTAAACAAAATCAGGCCCTGGGGACTTATCTACCTTAATATTTTTTAAGACGCCCAACACCTCGTCTTTTTGGATCTCAATGTGACCCAGGCTATCTACACACCCTTCTCCAGACTCAACATCCACCAATTCCTTCTCTTTGGTGAATACTGATGCAAAGTATTCATTTAGTACCTCGCCCATTTCCTCTGGCTCCACACATAGATTCCCTTGCCTATCCTTCAGTGGGCCAACCATTTACTTGGCTACCCTCATGCTTTTTATGTACGTGTAAAAAGCCTTGGGATTTTCCGTAACTCTATTTGCCAATGACTTTTCGTGACCCCTTCTAGCCCTCCTGACTCCTTGCTTAAGTTCCTTCCTACTTTCCTTATATTCCACACAGCCTTATAGCCCTGACAAATGCCTCCCTTTTCTTTTTGACGAGGCCTACAATATCTCTCGTTGTCCAAGGTTCCCGAAATTTGCCGTATTTATCCTTCTTCCGTACAGGAACATGCCAGTCCTTGCAACTGACATTTGAAAGCCTCCCACATGTCAGATGTTGATTTACCCTGAAACATCCACCCCCAATCTAGGTTCTTCAGTTCCCGCCTAATATTGTTATAATTAGCCTTCCCCCAGTTTAGCACATTGAACTGAGTACCACTCTTATCCTTGTCCACCAGCACTTTAAAACTTACTGAATTGTGGTCACTGTTCCCGAAATGCTCCCCTATTGAAACTTCTACCACCTGGCCGGGCTCATTCCCCAATACCAGGTCCAGTACAGCCCCTTCCCTAGTTGGACTGTCTACATATTGTTTGAGAAGCCCTCCTGGATGCTGCTTACAAACTCTGCCCCGTCTACGCCCCTAGCACGAAGTGAGTCCCAGTCAATATTGGGGAAGTTGAAATCTCCCACCTCAACAACCCTGTTGTTTTTACTCGTTTCCAAAATCTGTCCACCTATCTGCTCCTCTATCTCCCGCTGGCTATTGGGAGGCCTGTAGTAAACTCCCAACATTGTGACTGCACCCTTCTTATTCCTGACCTCTACCCATATAGCCTCGCTGCCCTCTGAGTACAGTCCATGCAGAGTACCTCCATAGTACAGTCTGAAGTGTGTGGGCCAGGAATTGGCCCATTGTACAATTCCACTATGTTTGCCAAACCCAAGGGAAGTTCTACGAATGGTCTTAACATTCACGGTTCGGAAAATGGAAGAAACATTTTGGGGTTGGGCAGGGAAAAAGAAATCAGACTGGGTTCCTGTTCTCATAATTTTCCGGTGACACCTACATCAAGTGGGAGTTCATAGAGATCGGGATTCTCCGCCCCCCCGCTGGAATCGCGCCGCGCCAGTTGGCGCCCCCCCCGGCGATTCTCTGACCCGCAATGGGCCGAAGTCATGCTGCTTCTATGCCGGTCCCGCCAGCGTAGATTGAACCAGGTCCCTTACCGGGGTCCTGGGGGGGGGGGGGGGGGGGGACGCGGGGCGATCTGGCCCCAGGAGGTGCCCCCACGGTGGCCTGGCCGGCAGTCGGGGCCCACCGATCCATGGGCGGGCCTGTGCCATGGGGGCACTCTTTTCCTACACGTCGGTTGTATAGGCCTCCGCGATGGACAACGAGTAGGTGACCCCCCCCCTGCGCATGCGCGGGGATGACGTCAGCAGCCGCTGATGCTCCCGCGCATGCGCAGACTCCCGCCGGCCGGCGGAGTCACTTAGGCCCCGGCTGGCATGGCGACAAAGGCCTTCCACACCAGCCGGTAGGGCACCAACCCTAAATGTGCGGGCCTAGTCCCTAAAGGTGCGGAGGAATCTGCACCTTTGGGGCGGCCCGACGCCGGAGTGGTTCACGCCACTCCATCCCGCCGGGACCTCCCGCCCCGCCGGATAGGGGAGCAGGTGAGTGTAGGACTGGGTTCTACTGTGAATATTCTGGCACCCCACATCTACAATGGCTATTTGATTGAGGTACAAAGGAGTCGCATCTACTGGTGGAACTAAACCCCCGTATGAATAGCTACTTTGAAGTAATGGGAAGTAATTAAAGAATAATTCAGTGATATTATCATCAAACGTTTTTCAGTAAAGCAGAGCATTTATAAGCCTTGAATCTACTTTTAAGAAGCAATACTTTCACCTGACAACATGTGAGTCCTGACCTGTATGAGTAAAAAGCAGTCATACCTAAATAACATATTTTAAAAAGTGAGCCTATGAATTCAATGCAACTCCATTTGATTTCATGAAGTAGATATAGAAATAATTGGAGGGAAATAGCTACTTCAACATTGTATGTTGGGAGCACATGTCACATTATTGAGCATAGAGTATAATGCATATTGCACATTCTCCCTATTGGAAAACTGGATTCAGTTACAATTCTCTGCACCTATTTTTACCATCTTGTGTTGCTCTGTTTTGGGATCATGACTTACACTTACATTCAGAGGAAGGTAGTATTGAATCAGGAACAGGAACTCACCAAAATTAATGTAAGCAAAATAACAGTAATTAAGTCAGTAATGGCATTAAAGTTTGACAAAATCCCTGAGAGTAGAAAATTTCCATCACAAGAGGTGAGAACATATTAAATGTCCTAACTAAATCCTCAAGTTCTCTCAAGATTCCTATAGATTGAATATTCCTACAGATTGTTCCTATAGGACCATTACTATAGATTGGAAAATTGTTTACGCCACTCCAATATTTAAGAAAGGATAAAGAGGGAAATCAGGGAACTATATAATAATTAGTGTAACGTCTCTTGGCGGGATGTTCTAAGAGTTTATAATTAAGGAACGAGTAACCAAAATTGTTCAGCAGATCAAAGAGAGCCAATGGGGATTTGTAAAGTGTCATTCATGCCTGTTGAACCTGATTGAAATCTTTGAAGAGGCAACTAAATAGTGAACAGGGAAACAACTATCGATGTTATTCATATGGATTTCCAGAAGGCCTTTGATAAAGTCACTCATAAGAGGCTGATAGTTAAAGTGAAACTCATGGAATTGAAGGGAAACTATTGACCTGTGGTTAGGCAATTGGTTGAGTGTCAGGAGACAGAGTGTAGGGATAATGGGAAGCTACTCTAATTTGCAGGAAGTGATGAACAGCATCCTGCAAAGATTTGTGATAGGGCCTCAACTATTCACTATTTTTGTTAACGACTTAGATGATAGAATTTTAAAAATACATATCTAGGTTTGCTGGTGCTTTAAGAAAGGTGGGATTGTAATTAGTGTAGATGGAAGAATAAAAGTACAGACAGTAGATTAAGTGAATGGGAAAAACTGGCAAATTGATTTCAATGTAGGTAAATGTGAGGTTTTTAGACCTAAAAAGGAATTGAACAGAGTACTTTCTCAATATTGAAAAACCAATAACAATGGAATCAAAAGAGACTTGACGGTCCAGGTATATAAAACACTAAAATGCGAAGAACAGGTGCAGAAAATAATCAAAATGTCTAATGAAATGCTAGCTTTTATATATCTAGAATACTAGGTGAGGTAGAAGTTATGTTAGAACCATACAAACCTCTGGTTAGAGCACATCTGGGGTACTGTGAGAAATTCTGGGCACCACACTTTAGGAAGGATATATTGGCCTTCCAGGAGATACAGCATAGATCTACTAGAATGATACCTTGACTTAAAGGGTTCTATTATAAGGAGCGATTACAGAAACTAAGGTTCAATACCTTGGAATTCAGAAGGTAAACAGATGATTTTATCACAGTTTTCAAGATATTGAACAGAATTGTTAGGGTAGATAGGGGAAACTACTTCCACATTTGGAGTATAGTGTTCAGTTCTGGTCGCCACACTACCAGAAGGATGTGGAGGCTTTAGAGATGATGCAGAAGAGATTTACCAGGATGTTGCCTGGTATGGAGGGCATTAGCTATGAGGAGACATTGAATAAACTCAGTTTGTTCTCACTGGAACGACGGAGGTTGAGGGGCGACCTGATACAGGTCTACAAAATTATGAGGGGTATAGACAGAGTGGATAGTCAGATACTTTTTCCCAGGGTAGAGGGGTCAATTACTAGGGGGCATAGGTTTAAGGTGCAAAGGGCAAGGTTTAGAGGAGATGTACGAGGCAAGTTTTTTACACAGAGGGTAGTGGGTGCCTGGAACTTGCTGCCGGAGGAGGTGGTGGAAGCAGGGACGATAGTGACATTTAAGGGGCATCTTGACAAATACATGAATGGGATGGGAAGAGGGATACGAACCCCAGAAGTGTTGAAGATTTTAGTTTAGACGGGCAGCATGGTCGGCACAGGATAGGAGGGCCGAAGGTCCTGTTCCTGTGCTGTACCTTTCTTTGTTCTTTGTTCTTTGTTCACTGCTTGGAAGTTTCGAACAATGTAATCTCCAAGGCCCAATCTAGGCTGCTTCTTCATTGACTTTCCCGCCATGATAAGGTCAGGAGTGGGGATGTTCACTGATGATTACACAATTTCAACACCATTCACAACACTTTAAATACTGAAGGAGTTCATGCTCATATGCAGCGAGATCTGGAATATATTGATGCTCAGGCTGATAAGTGGCAACTAATATTCGCACAACACAAGTGCCAGTCAAGGTTATCTCCAACAAGAGAGAATCCAACCATCTCCCCTTGGCATTAACTGACATTACTGTCACTGAATCCCCCACTATCAACATCCTAGAGGTTACCGTTGACCAGAAACTCAACTGGATGAGACATATAAATACTGTGGCTACAAGAGCAGGTCAGAGGATGTATATTCTACAGCAAGTAACTCACCTCCTGACTCTCCAAAGCCAGTTCACCATGTACAAGGCACAAGTCAGGAGTGTAATGGAATATTCTCCACATGCCTAGATGAGTGCATCTCCAACTACACTCAAGAAGCGCAATATCATCCAGGGCAAAGCAGCCCATTGGCACCCCATCCACCACCTTCGACATTAATTCCCTCCATACACAGTGTGCACCATCTACAAGATGTACTGCAGCAATTCATCAAGGCCCCTCCCACAGCACCTTATGAGCACACAACCTCTGTCACCTCGGACAAAGGCAGCAGATGCATGGGAACACAGCACTTGCAGGTTTCCCTCCAAGTCACTCACTATCCTGACTTGGACTAAATCACTGTTCCTTTATTATCGCTGGGGCAAAACCCTGGAGCTCCCTCCCTAAGAGCACTGTGGGTGTACCTACACAACATGGACTCCAGTGGTTCAAAAGGGGGCTCAACACCACCTTCTCAAAGGCAATTAGAGATGGGCAATAAATGTTGGTCTATCCAGCGACGGCCACATCCCGTGAAAGAATTTTTTTAAATGCCGAGAAATTGGAGCCAGGCATTTCAGGATTGAAATTAGGAAATGGAAATTTGGTTGTTCATACAAAAGCTGGTAGAAGTTTGGAATTCCTTTCCACTGGTTGCTGAATGAGTTGTAACGTTGAGATTGAAGCATAGGAAGGGATATAGAGAAAAGGCCAGTATGTGGAGTCAGATTCGCCATCATCCCATTGAACGGCAGAAGAGGTTTGAGGGACTAAATGACCTAATCCCGTACCTGCATGCATATGAACCTTGATTTTCCATTGAATAACTTCATAATGAGGCACATAAAAATTGATCTTATCATTACCAAATACCATTTGAAGGATGTTTCGCCTTTTTATTTGGGAATTTATTAACAATTTATTTAGCAGTTTGTAAAATGGGAAATTTGTTTCAACCTTCTTTGAAATGGTTTAAAATTAACAAATGCAAAATAAAATAAAATTGCATAACAACCTTGGGTGACTGTGTGGAGTTTGCACATTCTCCCTCATGTTTATGTGGGTTTCCTCCAGGTGCTCTGTTTCCTCCCACAGTCCAAAGGTGTGCAGGTTTGGTGGATTGGCCATGATAAATTGCCACTTAGTGTCCAAAAGGTTAGATTGGGTTATGGGGTTACAGAGATGGGATGCAGTGTGGGCCTAATAAGGGTGCTCCTTCACCGGGTTGGTGTCGACTCGATGGGCCAAATGACCTCCTTCTGCATTGTAGGGATTCTATGATCCTATTAGTCTATGAACAACAAATGGGCATTATAGATCCAAATAATGCTGCAGATTTGTTTTCAATTTTATGAAAACTGCAGAGATACAAAATTACTTTTGAGGCTTTTAACTTAATTTAATCAAAAATATTCAATAAAACAAATGTAAATGAGCATTTACAAAATGACTATCCTAAATACCTTTTTGTTACTCACTTCAATTTACAGACGCTTCAAACAATCATTCTTTTACGAAGAACAAAATGTCAGGAATAACAGTGACGTATGATTGCTCGCCATAGAGCCAGGAAGGTCAATGGGGAGATTAAATAGGGCTGTTCAAAATTATTTGGAGCTTTGATAGAGTAAATAAAGAATATTGTTTGCACAGGTAAGAGGGTTGGTAACGATAGGAATCAGGTCTAATTGGTAAAGGAACCAGAGGTACGATTTTCCTTTAAAGCAACAGATTGATACGAACTGGACTGCATTGCCTGAAAGAATGACAGACTCTGATTTAGTTGTAACTTGTGGAAGAGAATGGATGTATAATTGTCATAGAAATACTTTGCAGGCAATGGAGAAGCGGCATGGCAATTGAATCAATGGGTAATTTCTACAATTTATTGTAAAATCTGATGGATGGAAAACCCACACAACATTTTCTCCTTTTAAATATAAGAGTGGATCTTTTATATACAGTATCAAGTAAACTATGCTTGGTTTTTCTGTTAATGAATGGAATCAGCTGTGAAAGTCTGACTAAACTCAAATGAGTCAATGTTGTCACTGAAACTGAATAGTGGGGAATTTCAGAAAGATGTGTTAAGTGTTCCTTTCACTTTGAAAGCCCTTCTGGTTGTAATTTCACCTTTTATTTTATTGGCTTTTATGACTGGTGTTTGTTTTGGTTTGATGGAACTAAAATATTGAGAACTGATACAATTGGAAGTTTTTAAACAATTAAGGGCAGCATGGTGGCACAGTGGTTAGCACTGCTGCCTCACAGCTCCAGGATCCCAGTTTCAATTCCGGCCTTGGGTGACTGTGTGGACTTTGCACTTTCTCTCCGTGTCTGGGTTTCCTCCGGGTGCTCCGGTTTCCTCCCACTATCCAAAGATGTGCAGGTTAGGTGGATTGGCCATGATAAATTGCCCCTTGGGGCAAAAAGTTAGGTGGGGTTACTGGGTTACGGGGATAGGGTGGAGGCATGGCTTAAGCGGGGTGCTCTTTTCAAGGGCCAATGCAGACTCGATGGGCAGACACCATCTGCACTGTAAATGCTATGATTCTATGAGTTAGGCTGTATAGTCCAAAGGATATTGCATACACCTGGCATGTTACTCAATTCACTTATAGGCCATTTCACTGCAACACAAATTAAACAAAAGTAAGTCTATTATAGTCACATAAGTTGAAGTAAAATCTAAAACAGAAATCGTATGATAAACGATTTTCTGAACTTAAGTATTGCTGAAAAAAAGATGTGGAGATGCCGGCGTTGGACTGGGGTGAGCACAGTAAGAAGTCTTACAACACCAGGCTAAAGTCCAACAGGTTTGTTTCAAACACGAGCTTTCGGAGCCTCTCCATTCACCTGAGGAAGGAGCAGTGCTCCGAAAGCTCGTGTTTGAAACAAACCTGTTGGACTTTAACCTGGTGTTGTAAGACTTCTTACTGAAAAAAAGAGACATGCTGTTGAAGTTTTTAGTCTTGCACTCATCAGGTAAAGGTAAAGTCACCATGGTGCAAGATGACCCTGGCTGCTTTTACTTTTGAGGGGAAGAGCTGATTGGTGGTGATTTAACCTGAGGATCACCACACATCAGGCGAGGGGCAAGGTTGAGAAGGTGCAGGGCGGGCCTTCATGAATAACCTCAGCCAGTGCAGGAATTGAACACATGCTGCAGACTTCGCTCTGCATCATGAACCAGCTGTCTAGCCAACTGAGCTAAATTGGCACCCATCAGGACAGATACGCAAGAATACCAATTATAAAGGGAACAACAATTTATATATATTGCATGAGAAGAGAGTGCGAATTGATTGACAGGTGAACTCTGATTGGTAGAGACTTTGCCATGGAGAATGCACAGGGGGACAGTTAACTGCCAAGCTTTTGTCTAAATTCAAACCAGTTAAATGGATTCTGAGCAATGACTGGCAGATCATATCAAACAGCATGTCCCTTTGATTGTTCGTAACTGCAAAGTACTGACCGTATCCAACCAGCTCATTCTTTCAAAGCTCAAGACATAGTGCTCAACATTAGAAGTGATTCTGTGATTGGACACCACTTGCTAAGCAATCCTGATTGTGCTAAAGAATTACACTGTCAACCAATTTAAAATTATCAGACAGGCCTGCATTATGGCTCACTTATGCATCCTAGAAGCTACATATTTTGAAACACAGGGCCTGCATTTGCAAACAGAAGACAGCATGTCCACGGATTCAATTGTTTTCAACTAAACAAAACCTTGGGAGGCAGTTACTCTCTGGTTTATTGCCCATCAAAATGCCAATCAGAGGCAACATGTCTGGTTGGAATTCAAACAAAAGCTTGGCAGTTAACTGTTCCCTGATGCATTTTCCATGACAAAACCTGGACCACTTAGGGTCCACTTGCCAACCAATCGACAATCTCTTCCCATGTAATGCAAATTGTTGTTCCTTTTACAATTGATACTCTTTCATTCTGTCCTGGTGAATGCAAGAAGAAAAGGTTCCAAAGCGTGTTTTATTTTTCAATTCACAAAACACAATGTGTATTACAGAAGTCGCGCTGTGCGAAAAATTGAATTAAATGGAATGACATGATTTGTCAGACTTTAGTTAAATATTTCATTTCAAAATATACAATTAATGATGTTGCTTAAGGTATGACTGAGATTGAACTGCTTAATCAGCAAAGCGGAGGACGGGCATCGTGGAAAAATCAAAGGGAGGGAAGGAAAAGTAAAACTAAAACCTGATGAGATGAAATAATGGCAGACAGTTTGCTTTAAATATAATTATTTATCTTAATGACCGATATGATATAATACAAGATACATCTTCACACCAACAACAACATCAATTTGCATCCATACATCACTGCTAACAGAGTAAACCATCCGGATGCACGTCACAGTAGCACGATCAGACAACTGACACCTAACAGTCAAAGAAGGCATTACACAGGTGAGCAAAAGCTTGGTCAAAGAAGCTTTATCTTCACCTAATTATTTGCTTGTCTGTTAAACCTACTCCAACGTTGTCTTTTGCAAGGGAACCACAAGGCAATGAGCAATAATCGCAGAGTTTAAGACAGTTTGCTTTCTCACCTCTTTGTCTTTCTCTATTTCTAGCCCATTCTCCATGACGTTCTTCTCAAACCCCTCTCGACGGGCTCTCCATTCTTCCTCCACAGATTCGTGAGGGCTGTCAACCTCCAGCACGACCTCCTGCTGATGCTCTGAGGCCTGCTTGCGGGCTTTACTCCTGTGAGGATCTGTTGCAGTGCCGTTTGGGAGAGGAGCTCCAGAACATTGAGAGGTTGACAGAGAAGCGTGCTTTCTGTTTTGATAAACCAAAACATAGTCTATCTTTCTCTTCCCATCACTGAAATACAAGCCATTTTTGGTGTCTCCCTCTTCATCGCCTTCAAAGTAGTTGTTAATAACCTAAGGAGAAGCAAAAACGGTAAAATGCATTAAGTTTTCTAGACTGTTTTATAACTGTTACAAACTAATATTGTGAAAAAAAATGGTCTTGCTTATGTTGCTCTTTATTTTACATGTATAATTTTTCTTGCATTGTATTTTAGTTACCGTAATATCTGTTATATGGCCAGGTTAGGTTTTAGATTAGAAACTTAAAATTACAGTTTTATAATCCATAAACAGTTTTCCTTCGCATGGCGGGTGAAAGCATTGGCAGGTCATAGAATGGCCAGTGATGGATTAATGATATGCTGTTACCCCAAGTATTTAGTAACACTGATTTCAGCAGAACTGAATATTCCAAGAGTGTGATTCAGAGGATGACAAAAATAATTGCACCTGTTTTCGTCCCCGCTCAAATCCAATATCACCCTCTACAGTAATTTTTAAAATAATCTTTATTGTCACAAGTGGGCTTACATTAACACTGTAATTAAGTTACTGCGAAAAGTCCCTAGTCGCCACATTCCGGTGCCTGTTCGGGTACACAGAGGGAAAATTCAGAATGTCCAATTCACCTAACAGCACGTCTTTCGGGATTTGTCGGAGGAAACTGGAGCACCCGGAGAAAACCCATGGAGACACAGGGAGAACATGTAGACTCCGCACAGACAGTGACCCAAGCCGGGAATCAAACTTGGGACCCTGGCGCTGTGAAGCAATAGTGCTAACCGCTGTGTTACTGTGCCGCCCAGTATGCTCAAAACTAACTGTAGGTATGGTTCAAATATTTTTGATATTAGGATCCACAAAAAAAAGATAGATTTAATACTAATTTACTTAATTTAATTCAACACCCAGTAAATATCGAATACATTCCCAAAGAGCTTAACAAGCAATAGGTAGAGGTCCAAATAAACTGGCCTCATCATTAAACTACCCATTATAATTAAATTATAGCATTTTGCTGAGATACTCACTGGATTACCAAAAGGAATCACAAAATCCATGAGGCAACTTCAAAATGTTTGCTGAAAAGCCAACTTTAAGCTTGCAAGCACAGAAAGATTTAGCATCTCATCCTTGGTAAAGAAGATGTTCCACTTCATTCCAGCAGCCTTTGGGTCAACGTAACTGCCTTTTTTTTTACTTTAACCAATGTTTTAGGTACAGATAACAGACTAAAGAGGGAACATCTAAAGTTACGGGGAGCCAAACGTTAAAGATTGCTTTGTCCTGGCTTACATGTTCCGTGTGTTGTTCAGCCCCAATTACGGCGTGTGGTGCTCAGCCCCAGGGAGATGAAATCTTCCAGTTAAGGTCACCATGACAACCCTGGTAGCAACCTACTCACACATGCACCGTACACATGCAACAGTCACACACACGCAACAGTCACACACACACACATTAAAACAGTCTCACACACACACATTAAAACAGTCGCACACACACACATTAAAATAGTCTCACATACCCACGTTAAACTCAGTCACACACCCACATTAAACTCAGACACAGACACATACTTACCGTTGAGCTTTCTGACTCCTCGTCATTGCGTGATGCTGATGTTGAATTGTCCAAAATGCCACTTGCCAAGCTGAAATTTGCCCGTGGTAAATATCGTGGAATTGTAAGATATTTTTCAAATTCTTTTGGTCTAGCCCTTTTTGCTTCTCTGGGCTCTTGAAATGAATGATGTGAAATAATTATAGGTGTACCTGCCAGTGAGAAAGTACAAATGTCTCTTAAAACCCACTGTGCTCGCAACGTGCTTCTAAAAAAATAACTTTCACATTTTATGTCTATGCATCTCTTCCAAATGACCCTTCACAGTTTTTTTATAGGATTAAATGTTTTGTATAGACTGATTTATTTTAAAGACAAGTTTGTAAAAATTCTCAAAATAAAAGCTATTTTAAAAACTAGGTAATTTCTTCAAAGAAGAATGCAAAACATGTTAAATAGAATCTGAGAATGTTCTGGAACAGGTCAAGCCTGCGCCAGAGGTGTTCTCTACATTCTCCATGACCAAACGTAATCCCAATCTTCTGACCACTTTCATGTCCTTTAAGAGTTCTCTTTTTGAATAATACCCTTTCCAAGCACTTTGGAATAATGCTTCTTCGATAGCTTATGCCAGAGAATCCCATTTATAACTGTTTCCTGTAAGAAGCCACTTCTTGCCTCACTGGTCGTTCTTTTGTATCCAAGTCAGAAGATTGAGGTTCCCAGCCCTACTCCAGTGCAGTACTAAGGGAATCCTCCTCTATTGAGGTACCATCTTTTAGCATGATGCTAAATGAAGATCCTGGCGACCATCCGAGGTGACACCAAATGTCCCATAAAGCTACATGAAGCCGGTGACTGCACTCGGTATACTAACCAACACCTACCATGGTTAAGTTGAAAGCAATCTTTCCTCTGTGTTCCAAGGTTCTGGATTCAAGTTCCAGTCCAGGATTTGGGCACAAAAACCATGGCTGACAGTCCAGTTCTCCACCGTTGGGAGGTGCTGGTTTTTGGATGAGATGTTAGACCTAGACTTCACCTGTCAGGTCAGGTGGATATAAAAGATCCCATGAAGAAGTGCAGCAGAGTGATCCCTGTCATCATGGGCAATATTTATCCCACAATTACCTGACCCCAATCTCAGGGCTGTTGTTGGGATTTTGTTGAGCGTACAGTGGGTATTGCGTTTCCAACATCACAACAGTGTATAGTGGGGGTCTGCCTAAGGGAAGATTCTTGCTCATTTCTCCATGTCTCATGGCTCATCTCTGCCCTTTTCAATTCCTTGTATGAGCCTCCCACCTTCAGCTTTAGTGAGTAACCAGCAATGTGTCGGGAGAAACAGATACATAAGGTGATTTTATATTGCCTTCCTTGTGTGTGCTCAAAGGAAATACAAATCCTCTTCCTGAAGGATCTTCTGCCTGTAAGCAGCCATTGTCCCTCAAGCTGCTAGCTCTTCCACCATCATCACTAAAAAATTGCTGGTTCCCCTGAAGGCCATGGCTTAGAACCCTGAGCATGGGAGACTTATGTCAGCCTCGGAAGTCTGATAAAACCACAGGAACTACCACCCTCTCAAATGACCCTACTAACTGCAACAATGACTACATTTCCAAAGTATTTCATGGCCGGTAAAATGCTTTGTGGAATCTGGTAGTCATATAAAGTGCTTTATAAATGTAAGTATTTCTTCCTCTTTATATCACAAAAGAAAGATTATTGTGTCATTACTGTCCCACAGGTTTCTTCACCTTCAATACACTATGTGGTAAAAGGTTCTTCAATATGCCAACTGCAAATGTCCCATATGAAAATCCACATGATTACATAAACCAGCAGAACACAGCACTGAGAGCCCAACATTTTTTAATTAAAATATTTTCCAAATGCCGATCAATTGATTATTTCAGGTTTGCTTGTCATTCTTCAGTAAAGGGCATGAACAACATAAACACCATCCCCTGCAAGTTCCCCTCCAAGTCACACACCATCCTGACTTGAAAATATATCAGTGTTCCTTTACTGCCGCTGAGTCACAATCCTGGAACTCCCTCCCTAACAGCACTATGGGTGCATTGCAATATATAGTCTGCAGTGGTTCAGGGCAGCGGCTCATATATCAATTGTCCTTTTCACTACTCTCCTTCCCTCCCCTCAGAGGGTATTCATTTATTGCTGGGTTTTGACTCCACTGTTGCTGGGTTTCCTCCTGCAGCTCACTGAATGCTCACCATGTGTATGTGGGAACTGACAGCAATTATTAAGCTATTCAACTGCAGAGGGCACTAAAGCTGATCCTAGTCATGTTTTTTTCACCAGACATTGTCAGACAAGCATGTTTACACATATATGGCAAGGGATCAGGAATGGGAAAATCTGCTCTGTATTATTTTCCCTAATCCAGAGTGGCAAATGGTCCTAATGAAATTAGCTCAGTCGATGTAGACTAAGTATCAAGTTAGAGTATTTACTGCGTCATGTGGCTCAGTAATACTCTGCTTTGGAAAACAGTGATATTAGAGAAGAAACACGGAGATTTTGAGCCTCCTGCTATTGTGTTTCACCTGTTGCTTGTGCAGTCTTTAGACTGGCAATGTAAAAGGATTACAAGGTTATCTGCTTGCTAAGGGATTAGAAAGATCTTTTTATAGCCACCACACTTGCTGCATGCATTTAATAAGAGCATATTAGCATGCAATCTTCCTCATTATCAAGTCTATATAAGTTTTGCATGGATTAAACATTTTTAGCAGATTAATAAGAAAGTAAGAAATCTAAATGCCATCATGGAGGTCACCTTTGGGAGAATGGCACTACAATATATTCTAATGAGCAGGGCAACTAAAAGGAACAACATAATCACAACCAACATTCAATTCAAACCAGGTAAGCCTCAAAAGCAGGGAAATGTTGGAACATGCATTCTAAACAGAGGGTGAATGTATGGTACAGGGGGTTTGTGTTTGCTTCACCTCTGTGTCCCGGGTCAGGGTCCCGTCCACTTTGAAAAGATGACTGTGCCTTTTTGTCAGCTATAAAAAAGGATTGAAGGTATGCATCAGTTTGGCCTTTATAAAATGTATCGCTGATACATTTGCAACAGAGGCTACATTTGCCAATCAATATTTTCAGATTTGTTTATATTAGTACCAAATGAAAACCCAGGCCTCCAGGTTTCACCTGATGTCTGAGAGCTACCTGACAGGTTTGTCTCCCGTAAGTCAGGCTGCAGCTATATCACTGTGATGGTACAGGTGATGTGGTGCCAATGTGCTGCCCACTGTGCTATGAAGTACCAACTCACTCTGTGATACTGCAGCACTGCTGACAGCAACATTCAAAGGTGCCCCATCGAGGCACAAGATGTCTTGCAAAGCAGTTACTGTCTTAATATAGGAAACAAAGCAGTCAACTATCACATAAGGTCCCACAGACAGTAATAAAGTCATGGGCAGATAACAGGGTTGCCAAATGTGATTAAACATATTCCTGGAGGTTTCATCACATGATTTGCCCCCCTCTCCCACTCCAGCCATCAGCCAACCAACACATCCATTTCCTTCCCACACCAATTGTAAAATAAAAAGACTCATTACCCAATTAGATGATGCCAAACAGCATCCCCCCCCCCCCCCCAAACAATTTTTAAACGTTCTTATATTTGTAATAGAACATAGAACAGTACAGCACAGAACAGGCCCTTCGGCCCTCAATGTTGTGCCGAGCCATGATCAGCCTACTCAAACCCACGTATCCACCCTATACCCGTAACCCAACAACCCCCCCCTTAACCTTACTTTTATTAGGACACTACGGGCAATTTAGCATGGCCAATCCACCTAACCCGCACATCTTTGGACTGTGGGAGGAAACCGGAGCACCCGGAGGAAACCCACGTACACAGGGGGAGGACGTGCAGACTCCACACAGACAGTGACCCAGCCGGGAATCGAACCTGGGACCCTGGAGCTGTGAAGCATTTATGCTAACCACCATGCTACCCTGCTGCCCCAATGTAATGTTCAAAGAAACTTTCAAAAAATCATTTTTGATTGTCCTGGTTATTTTGCTCCAGGTTTTCACATCTTGGAGATTGATCTTCAATTTCTGGAGCCCCCAGGCCAATCCTGGAGGAGGTTGGCAACCCTATCAGACAATCTGTTTCAGCCATTGATGTGTGGAATAAATATTGGCCGGGATACCAGTGAACTAACTCCCCAGATCATCTTCAAGTGGGTGGTTTCTGTCCACCTGAAGCTATAGCTGGGGACTCGGTTACAGGACAGCACTCCCTCTGTATCAGTCTGAACATGATGTCCTGGTATCTGAAAAGCGGGTTTTGAAGCCGAGCTAAGAAAGTCCACAGTTGAACCATGGTTGAAAAGCAACCTCAGCAGTGTTACAAACCGATCAGCAGTTTAACAGTCAGTTCCATCATGAACTGATCAATATTGTCCTTCTCTGCTCGCACCCAAATAGAATCATGTAACTTTCAGTGCAGAAGGAAGTAATTCAGCCCATCGAGTCTGCACCTGCCCTTGGAAACCCTACTTAAACCCACATCTCCACCCTATCCCCATAACTCAACCTAACCTTTTGGACACGAAGGGACAATTTAGCAGGGCCAATCCACCTAAGCTGCACGTTTTTGAACTGTGGGAGGAAACCTGAGCACCCGGAGGAAACCCAGGCAGACTCGGGGAGAAAGTACAAACGCCCCATACTCAGCCAAGGCTGAAATTGAACCCGGGCCCCTGGTGCTGTGAGGCAGTAGTGCTAACCACTGTGCCGCCATGCCACCCCCTATGATTAACAAATTCAATTTTGCTGCTTAAACTTTTGCTTCATTATTGTTTTTGAGTTTTTCAAACACATACATTGTAAATCCGAATAGGAATGGTTTGAGAGAGAAAATAAGCCCACACTGCCTGTTTTCAGTCATTGTCCATTTATAAAGAACCTGCTGTATTTATTGCTTCCCCCTCACAACGCGCGAAAACTGAGGGCAGGCAACCCGCTGGGAAAGCAACTCAAAACCTCGGTGCCAATTCCTGTCACTAGAAAGCGGGACAGTCCCGCTGTAACTTCAGCATGTTGAGGCAATCCCTGAGAATCTACACACTGAACGCAATTGGTTGTTTTTAACAAAAGGCCAGTATATGATTTGTGTGGGACCAAAGCAAATAAATACTGGCGACAGATCATAGCCACTTTGCAGACGGTCTGAAGCAATTCAGTGCAGAGAACCCACTATGCTGTTGTTAGACATGTATTCGTTTCACACGTATTAGAGGCGCACATATTTAAATGTTCTTTATGTTAAGTTACATTTATGGGCCTCAGCGTGTTTGGAGAGGGATCTGGAATTAATGTCCACTGAGCGTGTGTGTTAAGCCACTTGCAAGAACTATTCACCTTGACCCTTATTCCGAACAACTCATACAACACATTGCACCAGACTGGCCGAACACACACAATCCCCAAGAGGTGCCAGCCCAATTTGCACCAGGCCACCCCATCACCCCTTTCTGTCCTCGACAATAAATGTAAAGCAGACACCTACCGGGTTCTGGCCGCCCGCGATCTGCCA